>NC_056729.1:520457233-520764733 GCF_019279795.1 Protopterus annectens
CAAAGAACATCCCTTATCACAATAAGAGGTTATGAATGTAAAATTAGGCACAAACTTATCTTTGCGGTATAAAAACACACAAAAACAAGGGGGATAAAGGAGGAAGCAGATACTGAAGCAGTGATAATTCAAACATCTACTGTTATGGTAAGTTCAACATACACAACTGTACTATGTTCATCATATTGATCACTGCTGCAGTAGCCTTAGCTATTTGGGTAGATTACCACAGTAACTACATTTGGGAGGTGGAAGGAGAAGAGTCCAGAAACCCCAGTAGGATAGTCCTAGTAAAGCTTGACCTGGACCTAGAGAAGGAGTCAAGCTTTGTAAAAGTATGTACAGAGGACAAAGTAGCAGCTTCTAGAATCCAACCCTTTCCAAAAAGACAGAGATTAAACCAAGGCCCTAGTAGAGAGGACCTTCACCCTGACTGGAATAGATTTGTTATGGTAAGTATAACAGAAGGTAATAGCTTTAGTCAACCATTTGGAAATAGTCTGTTTTGACTCAGGTTGTGCCCTCTAGGGTTTCAATTATTGGCAAAACGTTGTCCACCCCCAGTTTTCCTTTTTAGGCAATGCTAGCCTGATAAACTTTCCAACATAATGAAATACGTAAAGGAAAATAAGTAGCTGTTACTGATCAGTGCTAAGAGCCTGAACAACAAGTAGGTGCTACTGATCAATGCTAGGAGCCTGAACAACAAGTAGGTGCTACTGATCAGTGCTAGGAGCCTGAACAACAAGCAGGTGCTACTGATCAGTGCTAGGAGCCTGAACAACAAGTAGGTGCTACTGATCAGTGCTAGGAGCCTGAACAACAAGTAGGTGCTACTGATCAGTGCTAGCAGCCTGAACAACAAGTAGGTGCTACTGATCAGTGCTAGGAGCCTGAACAACAAGTAGGTGTTACTGATCAATGCTAGGAGCCTGAACAACAAGTAGGTGCTACTGATCAGTGCTAGGAGCCTGAACAACAAGTAGGTGCTACTGATCAGTGCTAGGAGCCTGAACAACAAGTAGGTGTTACTGATCAGTGCTAGGAGCCTGAACAACAAGTAGGTGCTACTGATCAGTGCTAGGAGCCTGAACAACAAGTAGGTGCTACTGATCAGTGCTAGGAGCCTGAACAGGTAGGTGCTATTGATCAGTGCTAGGAGCCTGAACAACAAGTAGGTGCTACTGATCAGTGCTAGGAGCCTGAACAAAAAACTCCTACAAGCCCTTCTCACTCTGGAAGACATTGATGTCTGTGTAGTGACTGAGACATGGTTTAAAATAGCTGAGGGCTCTCCAGTTGTGCAGGACAGTAATGCCTTCCACACATTTAGACCACCTACTGCGTGGTAGGGGAAATAAGTTGAGGGTGTATCAGTCAACATTCTGAAGAGACTCACATCAAGGCTGGTAAAGCAGCATGATGCACTAGAGCTTCTTCATGTCCAAATAACCATCAGAAAGGTACCAGACCATATGTTAGCTATAGAACTCCCTCTATGTCAAAAGAAGGTAACAATACCTATCTGCAGGAACTAGAACTCAGTATTAAATTCAATACCATTTTCTAGGTGATATAAACTATCCAGCTATACACCGGGAAACCTACACCACCACTAGTGCACAAGTACAGAGATTCCTGGACTTTGTAAATAAAAATGCCCTGGAACAATTAGTCAGAGTACCCACTGGAGGGCTAATATATTGAATCTTGTACTTACTAATATGGGAGCATCTTACTCTATCCATTGCATATTTCCATCACTTGTTAAGTCTTTCCATAAAGCAGTCTACTTCAAAATAAAACCAAAACCAGAGATCCCTTCCATCCAAAGTAACTTTAGAAATTTCCTTAAGGCAAATTACCTTCTACTAAGTGATGCATTAGCAAGGTTCAAATCCCCACCAAACCCAGCTAACTCCACTGAATGTGCAGAAATGTACACAAGCGCACTGTTATCAGCATGTGAACAGCTGCATAGATGCAGTTGTACCCTGTAGGAATAAGTGCAGGGCAGACTCCAGAAACACATCCACAAATGGTGGAAACAATACCAACAAGCTTTATAATAAAAGGAAATAGAATACTGACCAACAGTAAGAAGAGCGATTCCCAGAATTGTCACTGAAATAAATAAACAACTCAGGAGTTTAATAAAAATCCACTAAATTCAAGTTTGAGGCTAAAATAGCTACCCAAACTAAAGTAAATCACAAGATATTTTTTAGTTATGTTCATAATCTCAAAAGCTCAACTCAGCAATGCGCTCTACTGATTGTGAACAATTTTACCTAAACTGAGGCTGACGATATAGCTAACCTACTGGCCAATAAATTTAGATCTAACTTTATGGTTTCCCACCTCCATCTGTCCCTCAACATATACCTGAAACTGGCTCACCTCCAGCTGTCATACAAAACCAAGTCCTAAAAGTGCTAGCAAAAGCTAAAAATACTGCACTGATGGGTCCTGACAATATCCCTGGATGCATCTTAAATGGCATGGAGCATGATTCAGCCACACCCCTAACAACACTGTTCAGAGATATAGTTATACTATGAAATTGGAGGCAAGGCTGACACACGCACACACTTTCCACACTAAATAAGGACATGACACACATCCCGCCCCCTCCCCCAGCAAAAAAGACCACAGTGAAGAACTTCTCAAAAGCAAACTTCACACTTCTTAAGACTGGAGTGGTATCCTTCAAGGCCCCTGAGCCAGTGGAAACCACAACCCACGCTGCTGAAACCCTTACAAATGCCTTCTACGAGCACCTCCAGGAATGTATGGATCAAGCAATCCCTAATAAAATCAAGACACTTTCCACCAAAGGCAGGCGCCCGGTCTGGTGGACCCCAGCCATAAACAAACTCTACAACAAGAGGAGAAAGCTACTACATGACAGAGCAAAATCCCTAAAAGGGAAGGCATCTCTGATCAATACTAGCAAAAACTACGATCACTCATAAAATCATCCAAGGCCAACTTTGAGAGAAAAATCGCTAATGACACAAAAGACAATCATAAGGCCTTCTTTAGCTATGTTAGAAACCTGGGTGGAAACTCCCAGATATGCTCAGAATTAGTCCAAAATGATAAAAAAATCACTGAACCCACAGACATTGCCAACATACTGGCAGACAGGTTCAGTGCAAATTTCTCCCTCCCTCCCCCAAAAGGAGAAATATCTATCCCACCAGAGTCTAGCCTCCCAAACATCTCAGATGCCCAGGTGAGAGCTGCTCTCTCTAAAGCAAAAAACACAGCATCAATGGGACCGGACAGTGTCCCCGGCTGTGTGCTACATGAACTCAATGAGGAACTAAACCCACACATATGGCTGCTGTTTAATCTTAGCCTTACTACAGGATACGTACCCAAAGAATGGTGTACGGCAACTGTGGTCCCACTCCACAAAGGCGGTGCTTCTACGGACCCTGGAAATTACCACCCCATAAGCTTGACGAGCCTTGTCTGCAAAGCTATGGAGAGGATCATAATGGAACTCATAAATAAAGACATTGGGGACCTACAGACACTGGATCCTACCCAATTTGGCTTTGTCAAGGGCAGATCCTGCCTCTTGAACTTGGTCGACTTTATCGAAACAGTCACTAAGGCCATTGATGAGGGTAAGGCAGTTCACACAGCCTACCTTGACCTAGCAAAAGCGTTCGACACAATACCCCACTCGGGCATCATAGAAAAGCTCACCAGCTTAGATGTAAACCCATATGTCACAAGATGGGTTGCAAACTGGCTCAAGGACAGAACACACAGTGTTAGAGTTGCTGATGCCATGTCAGACTCTAAGCCGGTCACGAGCGGTGTCCCACAGGGCTCAGTCCTGGGCCCCCTCTTGTTCGGCATTTATTTTTCTGAAGTGCAGGCAAACATAGGGGGATTGTGGCTGACAAAATTTGCAGATGACTGCAAACTGGGCACCATAACTTACACTCCATCAGACACAGGCATCCTCCAGAGAGGTCTCATAGAAATGGATAACTGGTGCCAGAGCCATGGCCTTAAGCTAAATGCCAAAAAATGTATAGTCATACCCTTTGGGAAAAACAAGGTAACCCCTAATTACCACATAGGTGGTAATCCATTAAACACGGAAGAAGTTATCAGGGACCTGGGGACCCAAGTTGACAGTAACCTCTCTTTTGACACTCACATTGCCAAAGTGGTTAGGAAGACCTTCTACATTGCCCACCTGATCATGAAGGGATTCACATCCAGATCAGGAGAGGTCATTGTACCCCTGTACTCTTCACTTATCAGACCAATGATTGAGTACAACGCCCCATTCAGAATGTACCTTACCCGACACCTGCAGCAGTTGGAAAGACCCCAAAAGTTCCTCACCAAAAGGATAAAGGGCTCAAACATATGTCATACGATGCCCGACTGAAGAAACTCCAGCTCTATTCAGTCGCATACCGTCTGCTCAGAGGTGATCTGTGCCTGACATACAAGGCCATGTCCAACCCGGAATTAATGGACATGCTCCACCTCAAAAAATCCAAATCCACCAGAGCCACGAGAGCAAGAGACTTAAACCTCAACACGGATATAAATAGGACGTGCTGGAGGGACAGATTCATCACCCAGAGACTCCCTACACTATGGAACAGAATCCCAGTCCATGTGAGGCAGAGCCCCTCACTGACTCTGTCCAAGAGAAATCTTGACGAGTGGATGGGAGATTGTAGGTTTACCCCAGGAATCATCTCTGTGTCACTGCTGGACAGAGGCACAGCAAATTAATGGGTATAGTATTCTCATCCTAAGGGGTGGTGAAAGCCACACACACTCTGGCTAGGCTTATAAATGCCCTAGGGCAGATAGCCTAGTATGAACCTATGAACTCACATATGCAGAGGTACTCACTAGCAACTTACCAAAAGATCAGAGGCCTCCCAAATGGAAACCACTTACACACATAACAATGCAAAAAACAACCACAACACATAATAACACACACCACTGTCTTAACAAATAAGCTCATAAGGCATAACACCACAAAACCTAACGTAATGGTCATAGGTGACTCCATTGTGATAACACAGATGTTCCCCTCACCAGGCTGGATAAGGAGCAGGTTATGGTTAGCTGGCTCTTAGGTGCTAGCATGCATCAAGTCACTCAACCCCAAGTACCGGTATGACTCAGTCACAGTCCATGTGAGGGTGAATGACTTGAGACATACCTCACTGAACTATATGAAGAGATGCATGACTGAACTCTCACATTATGTGTCACAGGCAGGTATAAGCTTAGCCTCAAGGAGCATTCTACCTTCTCCAAGGATGATGCCACAATACAAACAAAAAAATATTTACTTTAGCAATTGGCTTAATTTCTGGTTAGAGTCCAAGGGGATCCAATATCTGTCAACCTGGAGACATGGTTGACAGGCAATGCTGCATTGCCAGAGATGGTCTGCACCTGTCTCCTCTAGGAATTTGGATGCTGGCAAAGGCATTAGCCACCCCTATTGTGCCTTTTTTTAGGCAACGTCAAAATAACCAACCTCCTAACATAAGAAAATCCTCTCTAGATAAGTTAAAGGTACTGCTGCTTAATGCTGAGAGTCTAAACACAAAACTGCACTCCCTGGATGCACTCATCACCTTGGAAGATGCCAGTGTTTGTGCAGTCACTGAGACATGGTTCAAAGGTGTGGAAAACACCCCAGCTGTGCAGAGTTACAATGCCTTCCATACGTTCATACCACAAACTGAGCATGAAATAACCAAAGGAGGAGGTGTATCCATCTTCATTAAGGATAAGCACAATTCAAGACTGGTCAAACAGTATGACTCTCTTGAGCAACTCCATGTCCAATTAACTATAGATAAAGCATACTACCACATTATAGCTAGCTATAGGTCCACCACCATGAAACCGGAAAAGCATACTGCATACATGGACTTATTAGAGTTACTTGCCATACAGCCTAACACCTTACTCATGGGTGATTTTAATTATTCTACCATCGACTGGGAAACATAAATGACCACAAACATGCTGGCTCAGATGTTCTTAAATTTTGTCAATGCAAATGCTCTGGAACAGCTAGTCAGGGTCAAATGTCCTGGACATAGTAGTCACTAACATGGGAGAGCACTGCACCCTCCCATGTGTGAAGTCCTCTCTGGTAAGATTGGACCTGAAATCAATTTTGTTTGATGTAATTATACGAACAGATATCCTATCAAGCTCAAAAATGCTTAAGAATTTTTCTAAGACAAGTAACCTCCTACTAAGTGGTGGTGTAAGAAGAATGGAGATAACATGGACTCCTATATACAGGTGTGCACCAATGCCCTGTATAAACATTTAAGCAGTTGTACAGAATCAGCTGTACCTGACTGGATTAAAACCAGGTCTTGCCTAAAAAAACAAGCCACCCTGGTGGACCCCTAGTATAAACAAGCTATACCACAAAAGAAAGAAACTAATGTCCAAGAACAAAAAGGAACTGGTTCAGCAGAGGAAGAAATCACTCTCTAACTTAAACAAATTAGAGATCTTATCAAGTCATCCAAAGCTAATTATGAAGCAAAAATAGTCTCCCTAGCTAAGGACAATCATAAGACATTCTTTAACTATGTCTGAAATCTAAAAGGAATACTCAGCAATGCTCTGAACTAGTTGTGGATATCACTACCCATACTCAACTGGAGGTAATAGGCAGTCTGCTAGCTGACAGATTTGGAGAAAATTTTACCCCCCTAACCCCTCCAGTCATCCCCTAAAGTATACCTGCCACCAACCATTCCTCAGCCTATTATCTCAAGAGAGCAGGTTATCTTGGCACTCTCCGAGGCCAAAAACATAGCATCAGTGGGACCAGACAACATCTCAGGCTCTCTTTCAAACAACTTAGAACATGACCTAGCAGACCCACTTGGATCCCTTTTAACCACAGCCTGCGAACTGTCTATGTTCTGGCAGAATAGAGGACAGCAACAGTAGACCATTTTTGCAAAGGGGGACAATTAACTGACCCTTGGAATTATAGGCCCATAAGCTTGACTAGCCTCATCTGTAAGCCCATGGAAAGAATCATTACAGACCTTATTAACAAAGACATAGGTAATCTCCAAACTCTGGACCCAACCTAGTTTGGATTCATTAAAGGTAGATCATGCCTATTAAAGAAGGTTGGCTTCTTCTAGAAAGTCATCAAGGTCCTGTATGAGAGAAAGACAGTGCATACTGCCCATCTTGACCCAGCCAAGGCATTTCACATGCTCTCCCACTCAGGTATTCTAGAGAAACTCTTAAAACAATTGTGTAGCAGAAAATAATAAAAAAACAACAATAAAATGGTCACGAACACAGAAATAACACTTAGCAGTTCGGCTCAACAACAGCCTTCCAAGAGTAACAAACACTAAAATTCATCAGTTTATATAAAACCTCCAATAAAATAATTAACATTCAATTATCTAATTATAAACCTCCAATGTCATTCCTTATTTAAACCACTTGGTTCCAAAGTGTTGTACTTTAAAATAAATAATGTTTCTGTACGCAACAATTTATATTTAACAACACAACATTCTCCCAAAAAATAAATTAACCTGTTCTAAAACAGTTGCTCTCAGTCTGGATTAGATGCATGAAAATGCACCCAAAGGGCTATCCATTCTCTCATTAACTGTATCCCTAATATGTTCTTGTATACGTTTTTTAAAGGCTCTAACAGCCTCACCTACATAATATAGCCCACAGTCACACTTCAACAAATATATAACACTCTCAGTGTTACAATTATATATTCCATTTGGAGAAAAATACATTCCATTTATCATATCAAACTTTCTAACTATGAATTTGCAAATACAAAAGTTCTTTCAAGCATATGTACCTTTATTTAAAGCTACCTCATTATACATAACAGCATCCGGTGGAATAAAATCTTTATGTACCAGCATGTCTGACCCGAAGAGCTAAGTCTTGGTAATAAAAATTTTATTTCTGTGTTCTTGACCATTTTGTTGTTGTTGTTTATTATAGAGAAACTCTCCCAATTGTGAATTAACCCCTACATTACCAAATGGGTAGACAACTGTCAAAGTGAGTGACTTCATCTTTAGCAAAAGACCAGTCACCAGTGGCGTACCACAGGGTACTGTTCTGGGCCCCTTACTGTTCAGAATTTATTTCTCAGAAGTCCAGACAAACTAGGTTGACCTGTGGCTGACAAAGTTCACTAGTGATTGCAAATTGGGGGGAATCATTGAGCCCCCCAATGATGTTAATATACTGCAGTTAGGGTTAACACAGACAAATGACTGGTGCCAAAGCCACAGATTACAGCTACATGCAAAAAAAAAAAGGCATTGTTCTTCCCTTTAGGAAAGCTGACATCCTTGCTAAGTACAGTATAGACAGCACCCCCTAAGCGTAACCCAGTGGTACATGATCTGGGTACTCAGGTTGATAGCAATCTGAACTTTGACAACCACATATCTACAGTAGTAAGGAAATCCTTCTATGTGGCACATAAGTAAAGGAATCACATCTAGATCTAAGGATGTTACAATTCCATTATACTTGGCCCTCATCAGTCCAATAATTGAGTACAATGCTCCCTTTTATACCTCACCAGACACCTGCAGCAAATGGACAGATCATAGAGGTTTCTTACCAAAAAATTATAGAGTACACAAAAAGAAGTCTTACGTAGAAAGACTGAAAGCCCTGTCACTGTATTCTGTCTCCTACAGGTTGTGAAGGGGTGACCTGTGCCTGGCTTACAGAGCAGTCTCTGACGGAAATGCTGCATATTAGTAAATCAAACTGAAGGAGGTTCACTCGTTCCAGGGATCTTAACCTAGACTCTGACATGAACAGGTCATGCTGGAGAGACGGATAAATTTCCCAGAGACTGCCACTTCTCTGGAACAAGCTTCCAGTCATGTGAAACAGAGCCCCTTCTTGACCCTCTTCAAAAGCACCCTACATCAATGGATGGGTAACCAAAAATTCACTCTTGGGGTGGTGCCCTGCCCATGTCCCTGCAGGATAGAGGAAGTTGGTATTAACTACAATAAACCCTTACCTCTGTGAACTTCACTCACCTAACCACTGACAGTTTGGGCAACTTGGGATAAATATGGCTAGGCTTGTAAGGGCTCTAGGGCCATTAGCCTAGTAACTTTCTATGAACCTGTAATCTCACCCCCATACAGGTTTTTGTACAAGCAAATGGAGAACACCTACAGTCATTTCCCTGCATAAGGGAGGACTTTCAACTTACCCTGACAAGACTCGTATGCAAAGGCATGGAGAGACTTACCATTGAATTAATCAATTGATCAGGACATAGGGAACCTCCAAACACTAGATCTATCTCAGTTTGGAAATATCAAGGTCAGGTCATGCTTACTCAGCCTAGTGGATTTCTTTGAAGAGGTCATCAAAGTAATGGATGGAGGCCAAACTGTACACACTGTATACATCGACATGGCCAAAGCGTTTGACACAATTCTTTAGTCAAGCAAAGTAGAAAAGCTAAATAAACTGGGAATAAACCTTGTGCCTCCTGCTGAATTGCCAACTGGATCACAGATAGCATACAGGCCACTCACCAGTGGAGTTACCCAGGGTTCTGTGCTGGGACCTGTCCTGTTTGGCATCTACTTTTCTGAAGTAAAAGCCAATACCAAAGGGGTGTGGCTGACTACGTTTCCAGATGACTGTAAGCTAGGAACAGTCATTGAATTTCCAAATGACTTAGACATCTTGCAGGAAGATTTGTCTCAAATAACTGGTGTCAAAATCATGGTCTGAAACTAAATGTCAAAAAATGCATTACTAAATCCTTTGAGACGTCTGTCCCAGGGAACTGCCATATTGACAATAAACCCCTAAGAGGTATCCCAGTTGTTTGGGATTTGGTTACTTATGTGGACAGTGACCTAACTTTTGACCAACATGTGTCTATTATTGTAAGAAAGTCCTTCTATATTGCACAGCTTATAATTAAAGGGATTGTATCTAGATCTAGGGATGTCATTGGCTTCCTTTACTCAGCCCTGATTAGGTCAGTCATTGAAAATAATGCTCCCTTTGGCACGTATCTGTCCAGACACATGCAACAGCTGGAATGCCCAGAGCGATACCTTACTAAAAGGTCACAGTGACTAAGCAACATGTCCTACGTGGACCAACTCAAATCCCAGTCAACATATTCTGTAGACTTGTAAGAGGTGACTGTCTGGCTTAAAATAGCCTCCAAAGGCGGCTAACCTAGTACTTACCTATGCCATTTATAATTAGACGAGCTATAGATTATGCTTTTCAGACTTTGGTCGAGACCCATTAATCTAACTACCCAGCTGACTTGCTGTGTCCTGTTTCTTAATCAGTGTCTTCCCACTGAGTTATATATGAATTAACTTTTAATGGTTTTCATTTGTTAGTTATTCATTTGTATTGAATAATGTCAAATGTGGTTTCCCTATGCAAAAGTGAACAATTTTTCTAACACATTTATTAAATTATCATTTAAGACATAGGCACACATACATTAATAGAAAAGAAAGCAAACCAGTTTAACATTTTTTTCATTTACATACATTATACATTACATATTTAAGTTTTCTTTTCTATAAAACTTGCATTTTACCAAACATTACATAAATTGATCAATTCCTGCCTTCCGTCAAACCTCCTGCTGAACATTATTTGCATCTTCCCTTTAATAAAGATCCCATTTCCTCTTGTTTTATCTCTTTAACAATATTCTTCAAATACAGATGGTTTAGATTTTGATTTCCATTTTGTAGTGATTGCTTTTTTTTGACAGTAGAATTAAACGTATAAGGCCTTACTGTGATCTTGTGCCCCAGTTCCAAAAAATCATTTCATTAGTTACAACCATCTGATTCCCCATTATTTCTGCTAGAGCATTCTGCAGGAAATTTTTAAAATCTACCAGCTCACTACACTCCCAAAACACATCAAAAGCTGTTAACTCCTTCTTCCCATTACACTTCCAACATTTGTATCTACCTGAGGAAAAAAATTCTTTGATGTCTGCTCGGGGTATAAAAATACCTACGCAAATACTCCCAAGCAAAAATCCTAAACCTTCTGGACTTTGTTGCATACTTGAGAGCCAGACATGATGTCCTTCCATATCACTGTTGCATTATTCATTATACTAAGGATCCCCTGCCACAGGTAGCCCAATGTCCGGCCAGAATACCAAAGCTTAGGTTGCAATATTTATTTACTTATTTGTTTATTTATTTATTTTATTTTATTTAACATTTGTTGACTGGGAAAGTCCAACTAGGGCAGAGCCTGTTTTCAGTGGAGGCCTGGTGAGAAATGCTCCAGATGCATGTTTTTGGAATAGGGACAACATACATCACACGTATGCTCTCTGCTCACATCTTAGGGCACAAAGGTGGCATACGGACATACCTTTCTCAAAACTTCTTTTCCGCTAGTCCAGACATTATCTTCAGTCATCAGTCTGAAAGCTCCTTCATCTGCTTATTACCAAGCCGTCTCAGATAAGTGCCCCTTTGGGGGTTTTCTTCTTATCTTGCCTTTTACTTTTTGTTGTAAGGTCACATGTTATCCAGAAAGGGATAATGACAGTGCGGGAGACAGATTCCCCATAAAGACCATCACAAGCAGTGTTTGTTTTGCTTAGTTGCTTTTGGCAACCATACATTATGCCCTATTTGTCAGGCATTTGTCCCTAAAACTCTTCTTAGTTGTCTCCCCTCCTTATCCATCTACCTGAAAAACCAATGTCTCATCTTGTTGGTGCAGGGTAAAATGGCAGAATCATCCTAGCCTGATGGTCAGCCATCTGCTAAGAAGAAGGCCAAAAAGTTAGGTTAGATTCTACTAATATACTTCCTCCCCCGGCCATCTCTCTCGAGGCCTGCGAAAACCTGGATGATCACACAGTTTGTCTGTTGGATTCTTCTGCAGTGACTGCTTTGGAGGCTGGCATGGATCTGGCTTCTTGCACATACTTGGAGGTTCGCCAGATGTCAGTTGTGAATGGTCAGGGGGAGCCATGGCTGATAATATCTGAGGGATCAAGGAGTGTTCCACAGATTCTTATTAGGGAGGAGATTCCTACTACATTGACTGAGTATCGGCAGGCATCCCTTTAAAGAAGAATCTGAAGACAAAGCTTATATCCCCTGCCCCTAAGGATCCTCAGCGTGAATGGCAGGATTTTACACAGGGGTTATTTAATGCCATTATGGCTTTGAAGCCCCCTCCCCCCGGGAATCTCTGTTCCTGCCCCCTCCCTTTGTCATTTTCTCCTCTTGAGGCCCATTGAACATGACTCTTCTGATGATGACTTAGACTCTGAGGAAGAGTCTCTGTTAAATTCCTCCCAAATTCCCTCTCCACTGGATTATGGTTCTGAGGAGGACTCTATTAGTCCAAGACTCTCCTTTTGAGGAGATTTCCTTTGGGGATATTATCTCTCGTATGATGGAATTTTTTAAGTGGGACTGCACCCAAGTTTCCGATGTTCAGAAAAGATATTTTGAACTCCTCCAAATGGAGTTTCCTAAGCCCTCTGCTGTTCATCCTGTTCTTGCTGCTTTGTTGGGCACTTTTTCAGCAGCTTCTCAGGCTCTTGACTCCCAGTCACCTGCTCCTAAAAAACCTGATAGGTTTTATAAGGTGCCTGATTGTAAATTTCTTCACAAGTGTCCTTCTGCTGACCCCTCTGTTATTTCTGTTCCTTCTGATAAGCCTTTCACGTTTTTGTGTTCTACTAAACTGCTTCTCTCTGACAAGGACAGTAGGGCAATGTAAAGATTGGGCAAAAAGTTATACACAGCTGATACTCTGGCCTTTTGGGCTGTGAATTACCAGACGCATATGACCAGGTATGTTTTAGCCCTTCTATCTCAGGTTTTTTAAGTTATATCAGACCTTCCAGATTCTGAGAGGAAGTCTTCGTCCCTCTCCTAGTTGAGGTCCTCTTCTCAAGTAGCTTGCCATTCCATTAAATGTAGTTATGATGCAGATGATGCCTCTTCTAGAGTTGCTGCCTTTGGTTCTATGTTAAGGCCTTATTCTTGGCTTTACCTTCAGCTTTTGCCTGATGATATGAAGGCCAAATTAATGGATGCTCCTCTTACAATAAAAATCTCTTTGTTTCTGCAGCTGTTGAGCTAGTTAAGCCTCTTCAGGAGAAGGTTAAGGCTATGCAGGAATTAAAACATATTCTTGTTTCCCCTGTTCCCAAATTTCAGGGGAATTATCCTACCAAGTCTGTGTTTCTACATAGACAGTCTTGCCTTCTTTCCAAAGGTAAAAAGGGTCCTAGAAGAGCTCCTAATGTTAAGTCAACTCAGACTCCTACAGCTCAGAAGCCTCCTTTTCCAGACAAACTAGGTTCTGTCTGACTATCTTCTTTCTTCACTCATAAGCCAAGTTCCTCTATCTCTTTGTCTTTTCCTGTCCCTTCACAGTTGGTTAATGATCACTCAGGATTCTTGGGTTCTATAAATCATTCGTCAGGGATATTACATGGTTTTGAAATCTCTTCCTCCTTTTTGGGCATTTAGCAACCTCCTCAGGAATAGCTGTCCTTTTTTTCCAGATGTTCTTCAAAGCTTTGTCTGAAGGCACCATCCAAGCAGTTCTGGTCCTCAAAAGGGGAAGGGGATTTATTCCAGAATGTTTCTGGTTCCCAGGAAAGAAGGCACATGGAGACCCATTCTGGATCTTTTCCAGCTCAACACATTTTAAAGTTTCCTCTTTTTGAATGCTATCTCTTCAAACCCTGTTTCCTCTTCTTCTATATTAGGCTCCATTGTCTCTCTGAATCTCAAGGATGCCTATCTCTGTATTCCTACTCATCCCCATTTCAGGACATTTTTACATTTCTCTGTTTATTCGTTGCATTTTCAGTTCTCAGTTTTGCCCTTTGGCCTCTCTACTGCTCCAAGAGTCTTCACCAAATGTCTTGCTGCTGTGTTTGCATTTTGTAGAATGAGGGGATACAGCTCTTTCCTCATCTGGATGACCTGCTCATTTCTCCAGAGACTTTGCTACAGCATCTTTATTATGTTATTTGCCTCTTGCAGAGCCTATGGTTTATAGTGAATTTTCAAAAATTAACAAAAAACAGGCAAACAACCAGCTGTTAAACATAAACTGTCCCATCAAAGGGGTAAAAGTAACAGCAAAGAAAAATGATAGCAGTTGTACGAAGTATAGCTCCAGACCACATAAAATAAACCAAGAACTTTAATATTCGGTAAGCGCTTTCACCACTATCAGTGGCTTCCTCAGACCATATAGAAATGTAAAAACACACACAAAGAGGTTTTTAAAGCTGTTTCTGTATACCTCATTAATCTGAATGACCGCTCCCTGTCAGTCAGGTTGCTGTAGTCACACCCTGTTTAAAATGCAAACAAGTTACCCATGCCATGTGTTCAGATTCGATTTTAAAAATCTGACTTCTTCCCATCACATTTTCAACTATTAAACTTATCCAGCAAGTGTAATCCACTTAAGATATACCTATATCGCACCCCTGTTATGTTGTTTTCCATTTCCAAAAGTTAGAAATGTTAAAAATGAGAGAGATGTGCTTGTTGTCATTGCAGCGCCTTCGCGCATTTGCAATGACATCATCACACTTGGCAAATGCTCCGTTTTACTTCCTCCCACTTTCTTCATTCAGTATAATAGACAACCAGGTATTATAAAATATATATCATTGCTAGATAGTTTTAAGTACACCAAGTATAAACAGTTCCAGTCTAGGGAAATTTATAAATCTGAACACATGGCATGGGTAACGTGTTTGCATTTTAAATTGCAGCTTTATTTATACTGTTAGAAGTAATAGGAATATATGGAAAGTCAGACCTAGCTATGCTATTGTAATAATTGTTAAGTAACAGTACATATCTGAAGCAAAGCAGATAACATAGTGCAATATGAACTTTGCAAAGCATATATAATGGGGACTTTAGTATCACTGTTGTTCACATTATGATGCTTAGCATAATGTATAGCATTTGATATGCTGCTGATAGAAGCAATGCTTTGAAATGTTTCTAAATATGAAATGCTCGTAGATGCCTATGAATGCTTTGAATGCTTTGATTGCTGAACTAGATTTGTAATGTGATATAAAAATTGTATTTTAAAAGTAGTACTATGTAATATAGAGGAAGGGACTGATGTTTTAAAAGAGGGTGTGACTACAGCAACCTGACTGACTGGGATTCGTCGTTCAGGTTAATGAGGTGTACAGGAACAGCTTTAAAAACCTCTTTGTGTGTGTTTTTACATTTGTATATGGTCTGAGGAAGCCACGGATGGTGGTGAAAGCGCTTATTGAATATTACAGTTCTCGGTTTATTTTATGTGGTCTGGAGCTATACTTTGTACAACTACTACCATATTTTTCTTTGCTGTTACTTTTACCTCTTTGAAAATCCTACCTGACTACTTCTCAGGATCATATTTTTTCTTGGTTGCAGGCTCCAGACCATTCCTATGCTTTGATCCTTGCCTCCTTCCAAGGTTTTAACTCTGATTGCATTTTTCAATCCCTTCTTCCTCTGGTCTAAATTACAGTTGGGGAGTTTCTAAGGACTCTGAGGTTCATGGCTTCCACTGTTCCTATGGTTCCCCTAGCCAGGCTTCATATCAGAAAGGTACAGTGGTACCTAAAGTCAGTCTGGCTTCAACATTCCCATCCTTTGGACTTTCTGATTCCTCTTCTTCCATGCCTTAAGCTGGAGGTTTAGTGGTGGATCATCAACTGTTTCTCAAACATGAGCTTCATTTTCAGCCTCCATCCCCCTCTCAGGAACTCTTTTCAGATGCCTCAGACATGAGGTGGGAAGCTTCTTTTGGCCCTCTAAAAGATCATGATCTTTGATCCCTTCATCAGAAGAATGACCATATCAGCATCAACGAGATGATGGCTCTTCTGTCTTTCCATTCCTTCCAGAGCCCCTCAAAGTCTTTAAAGACAGTAACACAGTGATGTGGTACATCAACAAGCAAGGGGGATGCAGTCTTACGTCTTGTGCAGACTAGCTCTTCAAGTTTGGGATCTGGCTGTCTAGAATCAGGTAACTCTTCAGGCTGTTTATTTTCCTTTAGAACAGAAAATTCTGGCAGACTCTCTGAGTAGCTCCACAACACAGACTCACAAATGGATGCTTCACACAGATGTGTTTCAGGATGTTGTCCATCACTGGGGTGCTCCTCAGGTAGATATTTTTGCCTCCCATCTTAACAAACAATTTTTTCTCTTTTGCACCAGAGTCCCATGTCCTCTGTCTTGAAAGGTGGATGCCCTTTCTTTTGGGAGGGGATGTTTCTTTATGCCTTCCCTCCCCTTCCTGTAATACTGAAGGTCCTGTCAAAGATAGAACAAAACTGTCCCAAAATCTAGTTGCTCACTTCCTTTTGGCCCAGACAACACTGGTTCCCTCTTCTTCTGCACTTAGCCAAAGGCAGTCTTCACACGTTACCTCACACTGTGGACCTACTCACACAAGACAAGGTGTCTCTCATTAATCTCCACTTGTCCAGTCTTCAGCTGACACTGTGGGTGATAGGGTTTTGATCCCTTTTAGGCACCTTTTTTCTGAGAACATGTTTCGGGTTCTGCAGTAGGTTCTTCAGCAAATGGAAGAGATTTTGTATTTGGTGTCTTGCTCATAACCTGGATCCACTTTCTCTGGAAGTTCCTTAGGTTCTTCTTATTTATTTGAATTACTCCATGCTGGGCTGGCATACACTTCAGTTAAAGCCCACTTTTCAGCTATTTCTTCTTGTATGCCTTTAACTCCTCCTTTGGCTTCTAGATTTGAGGCCAAACAATTTCTTAAAGGTATCCTTCATATGAGGCCTCCCAGAAAGCATATTCCTCCTTCCACGGACCTTAATTTTCCTCCTGAAAAATTGACTGAGGCTCCTTTTGAGCCTGCAGATTCAGTTTCCTTACAACATTGTAGCTGGAAGACTGTTCTTCTTTTGGCCCTTGCTTCAGCTAGAAGGATAACTGAGATTCAGGCCCTTATGGCTGTACCTCCTTTTTTAGTTTTTTTTCATAGGGACTTTTTCTCTTTAGATTAATCCTTCTTTTATGCTTCAGGTGTTAATGAATTTCCTCTTAATCAATCTATTAATTTGTCCACTTTTTCCATTCTCAGCAGTCTGCTAGTGAGAAGGTTTGTTATACCTTGGATTTGTATAGACAACTCAGATATTATTTGAATAAAACTAAAGCCATTCATAAATCTGAGCAACTTTTTGTTTCTTTTCATCCTAGGTCTTTAGGTTTGCCTGTTTCTAAACAAATTATTTGTCTTGGATCTCTAAGGACATTTTGTTTTGTCACTCTTTTCATGGGAAACGCCTTTCTTCCTCTGTTAAGGCTCATTCTACCAGGGCTGTGGCTTCTTCTGGTTCTTTTTTCAAATGATTAGATACCAATTCTATACTTGAGGCAGCTACTTGGACTTCTGTGCATACTTTTACCAAACCTTATAAAGTGGAAATGCTTTCCAGGAGTATCCTGCATTGCTTTCCTGACAGATCTGCTGGACCAACCTCCCCCTCTTGAGCTTTGGCACTCTCCCTATTGTAATTAATACCACAACAGTGATATGGAAAGACATAATACAGTTGTGCCATATCTTACCATAGCAGTCCATGTCCTTCCCTTCACTGTTTCAGTATTCGCTCCCTCCCTCCTCCCCTTTTTCTTTTTCCTTCTGGATGCACATGTTCCTCTTTTACTTCTTGGACTGTTGTTCATCCTGGGGCTTTTTGGTTTTGGGGAAGGTACATTTGTACACCACCTTTATGCTCTATGCTGTGAATGGGGAGCATACATGTGATGTACAATGTCCCTATTACAACCTAAGGCTTTGGTATACTGGCTGGATGTCGGGCTACCATTGGCAGGGGAACCCTAGTATAATAAATACTGCAACAGTGAAGAAAACGACATCTACTGTTATGGCAAGATTTTACACAACTGTGCTTTCTCCCATTGTTTGCCTTGTAAATTGCTTTTCCAATCTTTCTTCCCCATCTTTTTGAACTTTCTCTGTTTGATTCTTAGAGTTATCATGGAATATTTTATATGTCCTACTAATTATCCTTTTTAACAGCAGATTCTGTTCTAGATTCAACTAAAAACTGTACCAGGGCATGTCTTTCACTTAGTACTTCTCTATCCCTTTCTATTTGCCTATGCTCCAATAGCAATCCCTGGTAGGGAAGGCAGTCTCTAACCTGCAACCCAACCTTCTTGGCCTCATCCCACTCTATTATCTTTCCCTCTCTGCTTTTTTGCTCCCAGTACCTTGCTTCCTTTGCCAGTTTTCTCCAGTAAATGCCAACTCTCTCTTGCTTATTTTCTGTACCCCTTCTTGCAGTCATACTTATTGGTAACATCTCCTTTCTCCATTACTATGTTGGCTTAGTTCTTAGATTACTTTCTGCAGTTTTATTAATATTCTGTATGGTTGTTGTTCTCCTCAAAGATCTGCATTGAATATCCCACTCTCTCCTCATTTCCTGAACTCTGTTCTGTCTCATCATCATCCCTTTCCACTTTGAATTATAGAGACAATTTTTTTGACTCACCATTCATTGCAAGCTACATAATGAAAATGTTCAGTTTAAAATTTTTTCTGCAGAGATGAAGTCCCCAACTCCCAAAAATTATGTATACCAAGGAAAGACGAATAGGCTCCCATGGTTGCATTATAATGGAAAAAAGAGGAAAATCCCCAGAAAATGCAGCACTGGCTCAAACAGTGCAATATCCTGCTGTGAAACTCACCGAGACATAACATACTCACAGTAAAAGCATATCACCGAAGTCAGCAGTGACTTGTAGGATAGGCTTCAAATGCCTTAGCAAGGTACATATAGGAAGTGTATGTTGTCTACTCTTCATAAAATTCTGCTATTGCCTCTTCAAAAATATCACAAGAATCCCAAGGCAAATCCATACAGTTTAATATCTAAAATTAGTAGTTCCCTGTGACATTTTGAATAAGCTTTGTTATGACTCTCTCCATGAATTTACATAGACTACTTGCAAGACTGATATGTGAAAATTGTTTGAGTTAGACATAACTTTCCCTTTGTCAAGTTGAATACCACCACCAGTTGCCACTGCTCCAGAATCTTTTTACTTGCTAACATTAACAAAGTTGACACGAATTTCCAGAATATAAAGTGTGTTTCCATTTTAAAGATGAACAACAGGTTCGTGACTAGGAGAAACTCATGTGCATTACTTAGGAATGGTTAGTTTGCATTTAATAGCTCATTACGAAACAGTATTTAGGAAAATTTACCATGTTGTGTTACATCGCAGCTACTTCCCTTCACATTGTTTGTATCTTTACATCTGTCAGAAGAATAAAAGCCCAGAACACTTTTCAGCATGTATTCTGTACCATGTTAAGACTTCTTGCTGCACTGCAGTTTGAATAATGAATTAATACAAAGCTTCATTAACAAATATCCCATCATAATATATTTATAATGACCTAAAAAAAACAACAACACATTTTTACTTTTCGAATAAAAGGGCAGCTTGTTTCTCAGTTTGGATGTTACCAGCTATCACAAACATTAAAACTGGGAGGGACTAGTGGGTATCCCCTCAGTTTTTAAGCATCATGTGACAGGACTCTGCTGCCATAATGCTGCTCTTAAAATGGGGAAAATTATTTTGTTATCATTTTAAGTCTATAGACTTTATTTTCTCAAGCTATCCCTGTCCTTCAACACTGTAATGTCACAATGCTGAGTTATTTTCATGTGGCTAGCATATGATGTTTCTTGATCTGATATTTCAAGAGAAACCTGCTTTGCCAATATGGTATCACCTTTGCCACTTGCATTGCCTGGGACAGATCCAGAACAAAAAAAAAAGAGAAAGAACTTCACAAACACAGCTGAGGCAGCCACCCACTCAGTGAGAAAACTGCTGTTGTGAGGCAATGCACTGGTTTAAATAAGAAGCCATCTGAATAAAGAAAAGGTTCTCATTGTAATACTTTTGATTAATTGTATCTGGAAAGCAAAGTTGGAATTAGTGGCAGATACCTTGTCAATGACCCTTCAGGAAGTCATCAGTCATGTTAGGAAGACTAAAATTAAAAACTGTGATTAGCCAGCTCTGGTGATGTAGAGACATGGAGCTCTGATTAAAGTCCATGTAGCTTGAGTTCGATTAGCAGTTCAGGTGACTGACAAAGTTGGCAAGGAAGACAGAGTGCCCATTCTGAGGGTGGTAGCATGCTGGATGGATCTTTCTCTCAAGTCTTGCTAGAATCCAGGATTTGGAGAAGATTGCCAGGCTGGAAAGTCGGTGTGAGTCAATGAGGTATAGGTGCCATAGAACCTAGGGCAGGCAAGTCCTCAGATGCCAGACTTCATGATTAATCAGCCTACTCTGGAGAATCAACACAATGATGAAGGGGTAGGACTTAGAAAAGCCCAGTTACCGGCATATGTGATGCTTCGGCTGACAGACGCACTCAAAACTACTCTCATTGATCACCAATGATGATATCATCTGGGGTGGGTAACATCAGTTATGAGGCTTTCCTTAGTCCCATTACCTTCCCATTCTGCGAGGAGGATGGAGGTGTACATGCACAGGTCTCACTGTCATGGTTTAATTTCCTTGGTAGAGACTGGGGAAACAGCACTAAGGTGGCCTGGATGAGCAGGGTGTCCTGTTGATGTCAGGCCCACATGGAATTGAGGGGTACTTCAGCACTTATGCCCATGGCACATTCTACCCTTCAAGCTGTGTTTGGTTCACTCAGGGGTAGGTAAAATAGAAGAAAATACTCGCTGACAGCACTGTGCTGCTGCCCCATGGTTAGATACAGCCTAGGGGGAGGCTAAGGTTGGATCTGCTAGACCCAGTGGATGAGGAAAGGAACTGGGGCCAGCTGATGGTCAGGTGTGGGGAGCCAAAAAACAAACAAAAAGTAACATATTTTACAATTCTACAACTGACCAGCTCCATCTTGTAGGAACAATCTCAATGAGGTAGTTTCCACAGACACAGCAGTTGCCAGAGTCCTTCAGAATCTTAATAACATTCTTAGGCAATGTTAAGTCAGGGGTCAGTAGTAAGAAAAATGGTGTAGTGATCAGGATACTGTTTCCTCATTCATGAGGTCACAGTTGCTCATGTTTTGCTTAAATGCATGATAGTATGTGTGTGTGTTTATGTATTTTGTAGGTCTGGATAAGGAGAAGCAGACCAAAGGGTAAAAAGGTCACACAGACAAGCCACTGAAGTACAGCCAAACTATCCACTTAATGCTGTGCTAGTGAGGTCAGTAAAAAGGCTGAAACATGCATGTCCACAGCTAGTGGTGTTTGGCTTTACTGACCTAAGTGTAACCATAAAGACTTAAAAGTAAAAAAGTCACAGATATTCAGAAGCCATGTAGCTGAAACACTTGAAGTCCCATGGGCCTGTATCATACAAGGTTTATGGTATCACATAGTGAAAACTCTCACTTGGCTTGTTTTTTTCTTGCAGTGTTTACTGTTTTAGAAGCAGCAGAATATAGAAATCACCCACTTTTATTTAGCTATAAAATACACTTATTTTAAATGCAGTCTGTAATTGTTTAATACAGACAATAAAGAGCCTGAAGATCTTGTAAATCTTGAGATGATTGGCATTGCTTCAATCTGAAAACAATTCTAGCATCACAGGTCTAGGATTTGCAGCTGTGCCACTTATTCTGTCTTACTACTGCAACCCAGTTTATTATCTAGAGAGTGATGTCCAGTCTGAGGCAGCTAGGAGAAATCTTGCCCTGTGATCTTTCTTATAGGTCTAAACACAAAAACGCAAAACATAACTGCTGCTAAAACAACTGGTCCACCTAAGAAATAATGAAAACATATCCACTCAAAGCAAGTAGGTGTAACCAAAGCACAGTTCGTTTGATGTCCAGATCTGAAAATGCAGTGTCATTTGATGCCCAGATCTGGACCATGCTTTGGTTACACCTACTTGCTTTGAGTGGATATATTTCTTATAGATCTATTGTCCTAAGTTTCAATTCTCCTCTGTTTTTTAATATTAACTCTATGGAGTTTAAATGCATAAAGTTTAGATTATCACTTATTTAATGACAGACAGTTTGTCAGTAAACAATTTGCTTAGTTGGAGTGAGAGTAATTGATTTTTCTAAATGACTAAATTGCATTAAGCAAACTTGTAATCAAAATGCACAAAAACAAGCAAAAGCAGTGGTGACATATTTATATATCTGTGATAGTTGCAAGGTTGTTATAAAGCAGTGTAATAAATGACTGAGTGCTTACTCTGGAATGCCTAAGAGCGTTATGCACAATAAAGCAATGTGATTAACACCACGTCATATGAACAGCTGGTCCCTAATTCATACAGAAAAGACATTAACCCTTTGCAGCTGTTTAAATGTGTGCACTGAGGATGCAGGCTACATCCACATAATACTCGTATAATTAAGAATTAAGTCAGAAGTTTAAGGAAGTTGGTATGAGGCAGTAGTTAAATTCTAGTGGTACATGTGGTATTACTTGTAACAAAGAACATAGCACAATTGAAACAGTGACTGCTAGATTTCAGCGCTAGTACATGAATATATATATATATATATATATATATATATATATATATATATATATATATATATACCTGGTTCATACAGCAAAAGAATATTTTTTTAATAAATGTGTAGGCAAAAAACATTCAGTCAGACTAATGAACGTATCCTGGTAGACCTCATTAAAATGAGAAAAGCTTTATTTTTATAGGGCAAAAAGTATAAAAGAGAAACTTGCTTTAATATTAGAAACTATTAGACTGCACTAACAAATGCAAGGAGCCAATACAAAAGAGAAACTTACACTGAAATGAACTATACATTACATTTATGCATGAGCTGTAAACGAAATGAGGGAAATTCCATGTATCACTTTTTAAAATACCATCAGATATACCTGATGGCTATAACACACCTCACTGTTTGAATATTAATCATGTCCAAATACAGCACAGCTCCATAATTGAAAGGTTGTGCATAATGCAAGCACCACATATCCTACCTGAGTAAAACAGCTGCATTCAGACTTACTGATCAGTTAGTTGTCCATAAGTGCTATCCTTAAAATAAAATAAAATAAAAAATAAGTTTTGTGCCCTACACACCCTGGGAGAGGTGCTGGTTAAGTTACTTACTCCTATTCTCCTGGTCTCCCATGTAACACAGTAGCCTACCTAAAACAATCCCTTAAACCTAAAAATACAATTTATTTTAAAGAAGAAAAACAATAATAAAAATAAAACAGGGCCTGGAGTGGATCTACTACAAGTGCTAGAGTGCTAGTTGCTAATGACAAGCTTACTGCTATTTTTTTTGAAAAGGCAAATGCCTAATTATCATTAGCCTAATCTTAAATAACTACTTGGCCCTCTCAACACCCAACTCTATTAAACTATATAGCCCTAACTTTAACCCTAAATCTCTGATACATTTCCCAGGTGGAGTCGACACACTCTAACCCTAAAAATTCACCCAGTTGTTAACATAAGTCCTCACTCCCTCACCCTAAAACTCTACTCCCTCTCTCTAAACTGAAAATCTCTGATCACTCCTTAAATTGTAAACTGCACTCCACATCTTTAACCCTAAAAGCTCCGATCACCAATAAAACAAAAACTCCAACCTCCTCCTTTCTAAACCACTCCCTAACTCTAAATTTCCCTGCCACAGCCACTCCCAAACCTTAAAACAACCCCTGCCATTTTCCAGCCCTAAAACTTCACTTCCATTTCCTAACCCTAAAACTCCCTTTCTGCTCCCTTTCCCTAAACCTAAATCCTTTTCCTGATCACTGCCTGAAACTTTAATCTACACCCCCACTCCCTCCCTCCAGCTGCTGCACTTCTTTCAAACTGGAATAATGTGTTTGGGTAAGGTAGAACAGCTGCTTGCCCCCAGCTCATATTTGAGTTCAAACATTAGCAGCAGCCTGTATGAGCTAAAAGTCCCTGGCTTCAAGACAGGGGTGTCTGAGTGCCTGGGACTCCAGCTCTTGCAACAGAACCATATGGAATGCATCCTCATTTGTTAATGTAAAGAAAAAAACAACTTCACACTCTGCATGCACTCAAAATATATATATAAGTCTCACAGAACAATTTCCCATACTAAAGCTAAAACCAGTAAAACAATTGTTTCTAAATATAATTTTAAGGTAATCAAAAGTAAGAAACAAGTAATTAGAAAAAGAACTGCATCTGACCAATGAAAAATTAACATTACTGTCTAATCAGACCTAAAACGTCAAATTTAAATTAAACTTAATCCTACAAATCCATAACTGAAACCTACAATTCAAAATCCCTAGCTATGTTATTATACATTTAACTCAGAAATACAAAAAATTGCATCAAAAACAAAATTATTTATTATTTATTTTATTTTACTTGTTGCCCATGGTAAAGTGATAATCCTGCTGGATCACTGTCAGGCTCTGCCCTGTGAAACCTGCAAATCTTAACATCTTAAATCAGGATCACCATTAGCAATATTATAGTGTGGTGCCCTCACTAACTGTTGTACTCCTTCTCAGGGAAATTCATGAAAGAAGAAAAACATGACATACTTTTCTGCCTTCTTCTTCTGCCTTTTGGGGTATACAAGATACTGCAATGTATAATATGGGTCTTGGTTAATGTTAGCACTGTTGTTTACAAGCCGCAGCATTACTGTGACTCTGTTTTCAAAGGAACACTGTTACTATACATTCACTGTGAAGGCCTGCATTGTCAGTTGCTGCTATTTTTGACTTAAATGTATGTAAAGAATGTTCATTCTTTTTCCTAATACATTTATGAGACACCAGCTCTGGGAATCTTTCTACTAAAAAGGCAATTGTAAAGAAAACTGTAGTATAGGAGGCTAAATAAAATGACAGTAGGTATTTCATGTTGTTTACACAGCTTATATTTTATTTTCTAATGTCTGTGAAATTATTCTAGATGTTTCATTCATTTAATGTTATATATAGATCAACATGTTGTTTTTAATATATTCTTGTTTCGATTCATCTTTTGTAGTTCAATAAAGTTTTTATGTGGTTGAAAAAGTAAAAAAAAAAAACTATTGTTCCTGTTAGTTTAGAGTGCAAGAGATAATTCTAATAGGCAGCTTCCACTTAAGGGAAGGAATGTGTCAACATATATCAAACATTTACCTCTATGAATTCTCCAACAACTGATAATTATATGTCTGAGAAGAAAACCTGTTCTGAAGTATGATTTTGCATAACATGATTTTACTGTATAGAAACAAATCCAGATGCTATATGTGTTGCAGTCAGATTTAAACTAAAGTAAATGAAGCTGCATGTCTACTTAAGCTCACATGATCTAGTTTCATGGAATTTTTCAGGAATGACTTGCTTTTTCTTTCTCTACTGGCAAGCCAGTTGTCAAATCTTTATACATGCCTAAACCTGCCTACTACCATCTATGACCAGCTGTTTGCCAAAGCTGTTACTAGGTCCACTGACATGCTAGTTTGTCTCCGATGGAGAATGCCCTCCTTGCATGAATGAAAGGCAAAATATCTGAAAGGAATCTTCATGAGTTTCCAGGATTAGATGTGTAGACTCAACATCTGGGAGGAAGGTGACATTTAGGAATTAGGCAGTATTGAAGTTCTAGGTTAAGAAAAGGGCAGATCTGCTTAAGAACTTCCTGATGCCACTTCAGAGGCAATATGGTTATACCATAAGATAGTAGTAGCTAATGTAAAGGCATATCAGCAATGTCAACTACTATAAGTTGTTGTCATGTAATTTACCAGAGCACCTGTTTACAGGGGAACAACCTTTATATATCCCTCTGTCATACTTTCCTGTTGTTATATATGCATACACATATTATGAGACTGAACCTAATTATCAGCATGGTGTAATTTTTCACTTTAAGAGAGATGGAACAATGTATTATTTCTAATTTTAAGGTGCAATATGAGTCACCACCCTTCCGAAATCATAGGTTTATAAACTTGTAAATTCTTAATGAGAAAAAATGAAATAGTTAAGGTTAGATGGTACAAATATTTTTTGAATGCTGGAGTGCATCCCACTGAATGTCACTTTAACCAAAGGTCTTTGACTGCCAGCTTTCCCTAGTTATGTATTCATATTTGTCTGGTTTACATCACTGAGAGTTACAATTAGGAATGATAAAATGTAACATGGGATGAACCTTACATTTTCATTTCTGCCTGATAACTTTCATTTGAAGGAAAGTGGCTAGAAGTTATTTGTTAGAATGCATTTGAGCATTCTGCAAGGTAACAAGCGTGGACATTTTATCCTGCATAACACAAAAGACTATATGTATGTACTTTTTTCACAAAAAAATAACCTCATATTCCTCAGTGAGTAAAAGCATATCTGTGCAAAATATTTACTGTATGCTTTCCTGTTATATAAAAATCTTGTTATTGTGATTTCTGCTACATTAAATGAAACCCTACCTATACAACTGCTGCTTTAAATAGACAATTATTAGTAGCATACAGTACTTTTGGTTTAAGAGAATCTACAACAGACAAATGCCATCTGCCTTGCTACTGAAAAAGTTAAACATGGTTCAGTTAGTTACAGCTGTCCTGCCTTTATGTAGGCTCTGATGTCCCCACTCTTGGCCTGTAATCAAGGAGCCTGAATCCTAACCATTGACACTGGAGAGGGATGTTCACTTGGAATACAAATAGATACACTCAGGATTTCCAGATGCTGACCTGTCTGCATCAAGCACAACTTCCCTAAAGAAGACACAAGGAACACAGTCAGGGTTCCAGATTTCTCTATCTGTCTCTCCCCTGGTCCGCAGTAAGACTTCCCATTGGTACAGCTATAGGGTTGAGACCTCAGCCAAGTGTCCAAGTAAAGTCCCCCAGCACCCTCTCTGTGAAACCAGTGCTTCATGTCCCTGCTGCAAGTACCTGACACACACACACACACACACACACACACACACACACACACACACACACACACACACACACACACACACACACCTAGGAAAGGCTGGCACACATTTACTAGCTATTCCATCTACTGCCCAGACTATAAGGTAGTTACCCTGCCACCAGACATCCCAAAGCCAGCTACTCTAAGGCTCTTGCAAGGGTACCCAATTATACTGAATGAAATTAATATGAATAAAATTGGTAATGTTGATCAGACAGGCTTTCAGGAGTGGCCATAGTGTTGCCAATAGATATAAGTACTCTCAAAGGTTAAAATACTTTCTAAAGGACCAGCCACAATTAAAAGTTTAAATATATTTAATAATAAATAATAAATGAACATAAAAATACTAAGTATCTATTTACAGTAAACACCAGAGTTTCAGTCACAGGGAATATTAAAAAAACAATACTTGACTTTTCTCACTATATTTTCCTGGCTGATTTAGAGAATTATTCTTCTTACTTACTTAATAGGGCGAGGCAAGGTGAAGTAGGTGAGGGATCCTTCTATGACAGATTCCAAGAAACAGACTGCTGCTGAGACTTCATCTCCTCTAATATTAAAATATTATTTTTGTACAGAATGACATCATGCACATCTGGTCATCTGACTTCTGGTTCCCATGCAACCCACCATTGCTAGAAACTTCCAGGATTTAGCACCTACATGTCAATAATAGATACATAAGAGCTTTGCTCAGATCTGGTGCAGCTTCTGGAAGTCATTAAACAATTACAAACCTCTTCTCCTCCTACAGAGACTAACAAGACATTATTCTTACAGACATTGTATCTCTGGCTTCATTCAAAACTGTGAGATAACATCTTTATGGCCTGGGATCAGTAATTTAATTTTCTTACTATTTCTCAAAGTCAGGTGTATTGAGGTTAACCTCTTCTCTTTCAGTATTTTCTATTACAATATATACATTTAAGCAGTTACAATAATGCATGCACAATTTTTTTCTGCCCAGCAGGGCACACTGTTGATACATTTTTAAGGCAAACAGCTTCACAAATACATTCTTCAACACAAGCAGCTGTACAAATCAGTTTAATGTTCAAATAACATATAATACTTTAATTTATTCCAGCTAGCTGTGTAATATATGTTGCACATCCATTGCCTACTTCTCCTGGCATAGCTGGCAATACCTCACATCATCACACAGGCATCCCAAATATCTTGTAGAATCTTATATACAATGGTGTGCTGCTATGTAATCTTATTTTGTGTACCATTAAAAACATGTGGACTGATGTGATTTTTAAATGGATCTTAGATGTGAACATTTTTTATAACCCAAAGGTATGATCAGTTTGTATTTTCTTTTCTAAACTCCATCTAAAAGGCAGAGCTGCAAAGCTCAGTAAATGCAAATTCTGCAAGAGGTATAAACTGACATTATGTAGATATAATTCCATAGATAATGTGAGTGCAGCCATTATAATCTACATCAGAAACTCAGAAATATGCATAATTTTTATTATTCATTTTAATTAAAGAAATTTTTTTTTGTTTAAGTATACTAGGTATGATATTGTAGCAATGAAAACATTTTTAACGTGGTTTTAACATGGATTCATTTAATACAAATTTATTTATACATATTTTTTAACTACATATTTTTAACAATATACTTGTGTGTTCAAATAGAATGTTTCTTTAAGAAATCTGGAATAATTGAATGGTTTATTTGAGTGAACTAGTGATAGGGATAGTATATAAGGCATATTCACTTGTTAAACTGCATCTGATGAAGTCTACATGGTAGAAATTAAAAAGCTGTAAGTTAAGTGTATGCGTTCATATTTTATGTGTTCTATTTGGCTGAATTAAACGTTTGGAATGCATCTTGGCTGCTGACCTATCCTTTCCAAGGTGCCTTGAATCTGGTGTGGGTTTTGTTGGTACCTGGTGTCCTTTTTTTCTTGGAAACTCAGAAATGCTGACTCCTGTTCATTAACGGGCCTTCAATTACCACTTCACACTATGACAGATGCGATTTCTATAATGGTGCCCAAAATATCATTTTATGTTACTACTGTGAAAATACATTTTTAAACTGAAACACTAAGATGATACTGTAAAAACAATGGTTGTCTTTAAACTCTGGGTAAGACTATTACAAATAAGTGAAAACAATAAGTTTCCATTTCTCTGTAGAAAATAACACACATTTGCAGAACATGAGATTTAATTTAGTTTGGCATTTTAGGCAAGAACACCCATGTACCATAACTTGGATTTCCTTTAATGTTTGATGCTTGTAAAACTGCCAGTTGGTGTTATGTGCTCAGAATTTGTTTTAAACTTACTTATACATAGATGTACTAAAACTGAAACATAATAAATGTAATAATCAGAAATCACAATTAACAATCCCATTTTCAGAACTTTGGGTCACAAAAATGGATTTTCATTGTATAATAACCGTTATACAATGACCCCCCCCCATTAATATTCCAAAACGTGCATGCTGATTGGTCAGCGTGCACATTGTAAATCAGAGTTATAGTAATGGAAAAAGGTCCAGTCGCCCGGACTTTTTCCATTAGTATAACTCTTTTTTTACAGCAACAGAGAACGCAAGATCTCTGTTGCTTTTTACACACTGTCTCGCTATGTTAAACAAGTTTAACATAGCGAGACAGCTTTAAAAAAAGTAACGGAGATCTTCCTATCTCCGTTGCTTTTTGTAAAGGTGTCTCGCTATGTTAAATGGGTTTAACATAACGAGACAGCTTTAAAAAAAGCAACGGTAATTCTCCATTGCATTTTTTAAAGCTGTCTTGCTATGTTAACCTCCTTTAACATAGCGAGACAGTTTGTAAAAAGCAACGGAGATCTTGCTTTCTCCGTTGCTTCCGCCCACAGCTCTGATGTACTGCATAAGCATACGCATGCGCAGTACATCAAAACTGCCACAGAATACCAGACAGCTGCGGAAGGGCAGCAAGGACGCATTATACAATGCCATTATTTTTTTTCTTAAATAATGTTATTGTATAATAGCAATAACCCACTTCTGGGTGTGGGTAATGCTGGATTTACCCACGGTTGCCTGTTTGGCCACTCGGGCTTCACTCTTGTGACTAAACCACACCAACCGTGGGTAAATCCAGTATTACCCACACCCAGGTGTGGGTTATTGCTATATTATACAACGACCCCCCATTAATATTCCAAAACATGCACGCTGATTGGTTAGCGTGCATGTTGTAAATCAGAGTTATAGTAATGGAAAAAGGTCCGATTGCCCGGACTTTTTCCATTAGTATAACTCTATTTTACACTGCCTCGCTATGTTAAATGAGTTTAGCTTAGTGAGAAAGCTTTAAAAAAAGTAATGGAGATCTTCTTATCTCCGTTGCTTTTTTAAAGGTGTCTTGCTATGTTAAATGGGTTTAACATAGTGAGACAGCTTTAAAAAAAGCAACAAAGATTCTCCGTTGCTTTTTTAAAAGCTGCCTCGCTATGTTAAACTCCTTTAACATAGCGAGACAGTGTGTAAAAAGCAACGGAGATCTTGCTTTCTCTGTTGCTTCTGCCCTCAGCTCTGAGGTACTGCGTAAGCATACGCATGCTCAGTACATCAGAACTGCCGCAGAATACCAGACAGCTGCAGAAGGGCAGCAAGGAGGCATTATACAATGCCATTATTTAAAAAAAAATTTTTTTTTCTTAAATAATGTCATTGTATAATAGCAATAACCCACGTCTGGGTGTGGGTAATGCTGGATTTACCCACGGTTGTCTTTGTTTGGGCACTCGGGCTTCGCCCTCGTGACCAAACCACTCCAACCATGGGTAAATCCAGCATTACCCACACCCAGGCATGGGTTATTGCTATATAAATTAATATTCTTGCAAATGACCATAATTGTCATTCTACAGTGACAGGTTTTATTTGTAATTTGTGTTTTTCTCCAGATTTTTCAGTATGTTTTTTTTCCAGCAACCACTTCACAAACAAGAGTAAAAGAAATATTGCGGGCTTCTTTGACATTATTTTTCAGAACAGAGTTGCACAGTTTTGCTACATGTGGTTGTGATGTAAGCAACCAAATATGCATATTGAATTCTTTTTTTGGAAACAGCATAAGGAAACTTTGGGGATGAGTTCAGATGTCTGAATCATAGCAAACTTCCCACAATAAACAATTCACTCACTTCCCTTCTTTTTTCTGCGTCTGATACTCATGCTACCTATAGTTAATCAGTGAGACTTGGTAATGTATAACATTTAGAACGGAGCTTTCAGATTAAAAGGAAGGAAAGGAAGGCATAATTCTACACACCCATCTCTCTTATAAATTTGAATGTAAGAATTCTTATAAAACTCCTTGTAACTAGGCTTGAGAAAGTTTCCCCTCTTCTATTACACAAGAAAACAGACTTTCTTAGAGAAGGTCTTTCTAGGACAATGTTATATGTGTAATCAAGCTAACATACCAGGATTCTAACTCTTTGCTCTAGCAGATGGCTTAGTTATTCACATTTAAAGTATTTTCCCTATTTTGAGTGAAATTTACTTCTTAAAGACCAAGACCACTGCTTTTATACCACTTTATTTACTCAGTTTGAGGTACTGCAGTACTTAGTGGTGATCTAGTAAACTCCATATGTTTCACCTCTTATATGATTTCTACAGGAGAAAGCCAGTGTTGTTCCATCTTCTCCCCTCTTCTACTAGCAGTAGAGCAACTATTGCATCCTTTGCAAACTTTCCAAAGTGCCTTAAGATCTATTTTTTTTGAAGGTGCTTTCTTTATCTTAATCATAGATTCTTACTGTAGCAGTCAAGAAATACATGATCTTTAAAAAACAAAACATTAACCTCTTTGGGGAAAGCTTTACAAGTGCTCATGTCCCAAGCACTCGAAAACCACTGCGCTTTGTTGCTTGTGTAAGCTGTTGGTCATGTTCGAACTTGAATATCAGTTCAGGCAAGCAGCTATAGGGAGGGAATGGGGGGGTATGCTTAGGGAACTGGAGGGGCATTTTAAAGTTTAGGAGTGAGACGGACGTTTTAGGTTTAGGGAGCACGAAGGGTATTTTAGGGTTAAGGAGTGAGAGGGAAATTTTAGGTTTGGGGGTTAGAGTTTTAGATTTAGTAAGTGCTCAAAGAATTTAGAGTTAGGTAGGATGACTGGAGGTTTAGGGGAAGGTGCGAAGAGTTGTCTTGGGAACTGGATTGGCATTGTAAGGTTAGAGTTTAGGTTTTAGTACAATGATATATACCTTTATAAGGTTAGATGTGGGGACTACTACATAGACAAGGGAGATTGGGCTAATGGGAGTTCAAGCGCTTGATTTTGTGAGCAAGTGGCAGTGATTTAGTATGTTGCAAGGTACTAGACTAGCATAATAGTCATTCCACCCTGATGCTCCATTTTGTGAATTTCATTAGATAAAATAGGAAGGAAGTGTTTTTTATCCCTTCTGTTAATCATTTCATGCATTAGATTATTAATTAAGTCCTCAGGATATCCCCTCCTTATGAACATGTTCTTTAAGTTGTTACATTCCTCAATAAAGTGCACATCCTGGGTGATCATAAGTGTAGCCCTTACAAACTGGCCCTTGACCACCGCTCTTTTTTGTATTACTAGGTGTGCACTCTCGAAATGTAGGAGGGTGTTAAATTAGGTAGCTTTTTGGTATATACGGTAATGTATCTCTTGTTTGGCCTATCTTTTTCTAACAAAACATCCAGATATGCTATATGTTCATTGCCTATTTCATGTGAAAATTTTCGGAAAAGTGGTACTATTATTAATATATTCTATGAAAGGGGAAATTTCTAATTTGTCCTTCTAAACTATTAGGATATCATCCAAATAATGGACATATAACCTATTGTGATTTTTACATTTTTCTGTGAACAAAAACTGGTTCTCCCATTGAACCATAACTATGTTCGCAAAAAGGGAACCCCATGAAAACCCCATAGCCACCCCCCTTTTTTTCAAATAATAGTTCCCTTCAAACAAAATGTAATTGCTCTTAAGAACTGTTGTCAAAAGTTATTCATATAAGTTTATCTTAGTTTGTTCTATGCCCCTATTAACCAAATATTCACAGAAGCACTGAGTGCCTATGTCATGTGGAATGACTGTATACAAATCTTTCACTTCCACTATAACAAGAATATCAGAATAATGATATTCCAACTCTTTGACTTTATTATGAAAGTCCCAGGAGTTCATACTTATATGGTCTCATGTTGCAGTAGATGTTTCAGTTTTGTGTCCAGGTATTTAGCACAAGCACTAGTTATATAATCTCCACACCACAACCAAACATAAAAGGTACCAATCTTGACATAGCATCCAACTTCAACAACTATTTTACCTCCTCCATGCTTAAATTATAAATGACACAACCCCCCCACCCCCCACCAACACCAAAACAAATAGTACCCTTTTCTCACTTAAACCAGTATCTACATCAACCATCTAAAAACTACTAACCAAACTCAAACCAACCACTCTCACTGCAGACAACCTCCCAGCCGAATTCCTCCAGCTTGCATCTCAGGCCATGGCTTAGCCAATATCTATACTAATAAATAGATCCATCAACAAACACCATGTTCCTTCCTTAAGGAAAACCTCATACATCATTCCCCTTTACAAGGGCGGCCCATCCACTGATGTATCCAACTACCATCCTATCACAAACCTTTCACCACTTTCAAAAATCCTAGAAAGATGTATCCATCACCAACTCCTCTTCCACCTACTCTCTAACAATCTACTCTCCCAAATCCAACATGGATTTCATCCTGGCCATAGCACCGCCACTGTCCTCATTAGCATTAGCAATACCATAAATACATACAGAAATCAAGGTAAATTTGTCTCTGCCACCTTCCTAGATTTATTGAAAGCATTTGACACAGTCTCCCAGAATAAATTACTAACCACCCTATCCGAACTCATCCTTGATAATTCTACATTACAATGGTTCAGTAGCTACCTAGGCAATCACTCTCAATCTTTTAAATGGCACAACTCCCTATCCCCCCACTCCCAGTCAAATGCGGCGTTCCACAAGGTTCCATACTTGGCCCCCTCTTATTCAATATCTTTACAAACTGACTCCACCTAACAACCACAAAAGCCGACATTATCCAATATGCAGATGACACTACCCTCATCTGCAATGCACTCAACATCCAACTGCTATAAGCCCAAGCCCAAGAATCCTTCTTTGAAATAAAAAACTGGCTAAACAATTCTCAGCTAATACTTAACCCCCCCCAAAAAAAAACACAGCTAATACTATTCAGCCCAACAAAGACTATAGACTCCACCTTATCTATTCTCTCAGCCAGTAACATCCCCATAATGCCTGTCCCCAAAGCCAAAGTACTTGGAATTACAATTGACCACCAACTTAAATGCAGTAAACACATAACCATCTCCATAGTCCATAAAAAGCTAGGCTGTTTCTATCGTAGAAACACATTTCTAACCTCAGAATCCAGAACTCCCAAAGCTAGAACTCACTTCCTGTCAACCCTACTTTATGCATCCCCAGTATTAACAAATCTCAATAAGACCGACATCAACAAACTATCAACATGTTGCAACAGAATAGCTAGGTTCGCAACCAACGCTAAATCACACTCACACCACTGTCAAGCCCTGCATAAGCTACACTGGTTAGAATTTCCAAACCTACTTCACAATCACTAATTCGGCCTAGCCCATCAGATACTGTACCACCCAGACAAACCCCCTGCCTTAACAGGTCTACTAAACTACCACAGCACCAGCAGGGAACTACTATCCAGTAACAAAGCCCTAGCAGAAGTCAGTCCATGTAAAAACAGCTCAGGGGAATCTCTATTCCCTTATGAAGTTGCAAAATTATGGAACACACCACCCCCACAACTCAGGCTACAAAACCATACTGCGACATTCAAAAACTCCTTAAATCACACCTTCAAGAAAACCATCTATGTTCATAGGTTCATAGGTTCATACTGGGCTATCTGCCCAAGGGCATTTATAAGCCTAGCCCAGAGTTTTGTGGCTTTCGCCACCCCTTTAGTTTGGAGGATACTATGCCCATTATTTTTCTGTGCCTCTGTCGAGCAGTGACACTGAGGTAATCCCTGGGGTATATCTGCGATCTCCCATCCATTGGTCAAGATTTCTCTTGAACAAAGCCAGCGAGGTGCTCTGCCTCACATGTACCGGGATTTTGTTCCACAGCATAGGGAGTCTCTGCGTGATGAATCTGTCCCTCCAGCATGTCCTATTAATAACCGTGTCAAGGTTTAAGTCTCCCGCCCTTGTAGTTCTGAGGGATCTAGAATTTTTGAGGTGAAGCATGTTCATCAATTCTGGGTTGGACATGGCCTTGTATGTCAGGCACAGGTCACCTCTGAGCAGGCGTGCGACTGAATAGAGCTGAAGTTCCTTCAGTCGGGCAGCATAGGACATATTTTTGAGACCCTTTATCCTTTTGGTGAGGAACTTTTGGGGCCTTTCCAGTTGCTGCAGGTGTCGTGTCAGATACATTCCGAATGGGGCATTGTACTCAATCATTGGTCTGATGAGTGATGAGTACAGGGGGACGATGACTTCCCTTGATCTAGATGTGAATCCCTTCATGGTCAGGTGGGCAATGTAGAAGGTCTTCCTAACTACTTTGGCAACATGAGTGTCAAACGAAAGGTTACTGTCAACCTGGGTCCCCAGATCCCTGATAACCTCTTCTGTGCTTAGTGGGTTGCCGCCTATATGGTAGCTAGGGGTAACCTTGTTTTTCCCAAAGGGTATGACTATGCATTTTTTGGTGTTTAACTTTAGGCCATGGCTCTGGCACCAGTTATCCGTTTCTATAAGACCCTTCTGAAGGATATCTGTGTCAGATGTGTTCTCAACTATGGCGCCCAGTTTGCAGTCATCTGCAAATTTTGTCAGCCATAATCCTCCTGTGTTTGCTTGTACTTCTGAAAAGTAGATGCCGAACAGGAGAGGGCCCAGGACTGAGCCCTGTGGGGCACCACTTGTGACAGGCTTTGAGTCTGACATGGCACCAGCAACTCTGACCCTGTGGGTTCTGTCACTTAGCCAGTTTGCAACCCATCTTGTGACGTATGGGTTTACCTTTAAGCTGATGAGTTTTTCAATGATACCTGAGTGGGGTATTGTGTCGAAAGCCTTTGCCAGGTCGAGGTAGGCTGTGTGGACTGCCTTTCCATCATCAATGGCCTTGGTGACTGTTTCGAAAAAGTCAACCAAGTTTAAAAGGCATGATCTGCCTTTGACAAAGCCAAACTGGGTCGGATCCAAAGTCTGCAAGTCTCCTATGTCTTTATATATGAGTTCCATTATGATCCTCTCCATAGCTTTGCAGATCAAGCTTGTCAAGCTGATGGGACGGGAATTTCCAGGGTCGGTGGAGGCACCGCCTTTGTGAAGTGGGACCACAGTTGCCGTATGCCACTCCTTAGGCACGTATCCTGAGGTGAGGCTAAGATTAAACAGCTGCCCTAACTGCGGGTTTAATTCCTCATTGAGTTCGTGGAGCACACATCCGGGGACACCATCTGGTCCCATGGATGCTGTGTTTTTTGCCTTGGAGAGAGCAGTTCTCACCTGAGCGTTAGAGATGTTTGGGGGGCTATAATTCTCTGGTATAGATATCCCACCTTTTAGGGGGGGGGGGGGGGGAGAAGTTTGCACTGAACCTGTCAGCCAGTATGTTGGCAATGTCTGTAGGTTCAGTAATTTTTACATCATTTTGAACTAATTCTGAGCATATCTGGGAGTTTCCTCCCAGGTTTCTAACATAGCTAAAGAAGGCCTTATGATTGTCCTTTGAGTCCTTAGCGACTTTTCTCTCAAAATTTGCCTTGGATGATTTTATGAGAGATCTTAGTTTTTTACTTATAATGATCAAGGGTGTTTTCCCTTTTAAGGATTTTGCTCTATCTTGTAGTAGCTTCCTCCTTTTGTTGTAGAGCTTGTTTATGGCTGGGGTCCACCAGACTGGATGCTTGCTTTTGGTACAAAGAGTCTTTGTTTTGTTTGGGATTGCCTGATCCATGCAGTCCTGTAGGTGCTGGTAGAAGGCATTTGTAAGTGATTCAGCGGCCTGAGTAATGCTTTCCGCAGGCTCGGGGGCCTTAAAAGAGACCACACTAGTCTTTAGAAGTGTGAAGTCGGCTTTTGAGAAGTTCTTCACTGTGGTCTTTTTTATCTCAGGTGGGGGCGGGATGTGGACTTCCAGTGAGTTTAGTTTATGGTCTGATCTCACCAGTGAGGGGTATACTTCCGGTGTTGAACATTGTGACCCCATGTTCGTGATGATGAGATCTAGTATGTTTTCTCCTCTTGTGGGGATGGTGACTAGTTGTTCCATGGCATTTGAGTTTATGAACTCTAGGAACCTTTGGGCTAGAGTGTTGGGGCTTGAGTAGTGATCCCAGTCTATATTCGGGTAGTTGAAATCACCTAGTATGATGGTGTTTGGAGATACATTTATCCCCTCCAGTGTTTTCAGGAAAGCTATGTGAGGTTCCTGAGATTGAGAGGGTGGCCTGTAACATGCTACAAATTGCAGAGCAGTCTTGCCTATGGTTAATTGCACCTGGATAGTCTCCGATGCATCGTGCGTTGCCACCAACCTGGAGGTGTGGGTGTCCTTGATGAATATAGACACCCCCCCTCCTTTCTTGGTGTTGTCCGGATTTTGGGGCCGGAATGCATGATATGAGGTAAAACCTGATAGTGCCGGGGTGCTCTCGGGAGCCTTGAACCAGGTTTCAGTCACAGCACAGACATCAATGTTCTCCATACTGAGAAGGGCCTTGAGTGCATGCATCTTGAGGTTGAGACTTCTGGCATTGAGCAGCATTACCCTTAGTTTGCAACGACCCTCCCTGAACCTATCTTCTCCAGCCTACTACTCCAGTGCCCCCCCCTTACTAAACACATTTCCACTGTCTTCTACTACACCCCTAGGCAGATTTAACACAATGTAAATATCTAGTACAATCTCATCTCTATTAAGTTGATTGTATATATAGTATTCCTATGCTTAACTGCTGTTTTTGAGAACAATTTCCTGCTAACAACTTGTCAAAGTATTTTAACTATTGCTAATTCTTAAAGCTACTGTTAAACAATGTTAAACCCTGCTAACTATTTTTACTTTGAATTTTTGGATAACAACTGCTCAAACTGTCTAAACTATTGTTAATTATATAACTATTGTTAGCATTGTCAAACTTTTTAACTATTGTTATTAAAATACTCTGTAACATGTGAAGCTTTTCTCCCCATGACTTTATGAAAAGGCACACCTGTTGTCCAGTCGGACAGTCCTGGTAAACAAATGTCAAATAAATAAATAAATAAAAATCTACTGTAGGTTTCATAAGTGGATCATAGATGTTCTTATGAATCTTGGGAACTCCAAAGATGGTGGGTGTCATAGGGGAAACCATATGTAGAAAATTAAATTCATCAGTGTCTATTATTTTGTCTATACACATGCCCTTAATTTGAATATTGATATTCCTATATGCTTTATTAAACTCATTTTTTGATACAGTATTATACATGTCCTTATGTAAAATATTCAGCAGTCATTCAACATAATCATCGTGGTACATGATGACCAGTCCCCCCCCCCTTGTCAGGTTTCATGAACCTACATCCACTCTTCCTAATTTCATTCAAAAATATTATATCTGACTGAAAAATATTAGTATAGTGCACCATTTTTCTTTTACTAAACATGGGCATTACATCAACTTCACAAATGTTTTCATATATTCGTAATAGTGGATGCAGGGGGGTTTAAAGGTACTGGCTACCCTAAGATCCAAATTTCCAGTGTTAGTGTTATTAAACAAGATGTTAAAATGTAACTTTCTGGTATATTGTTTTAAATCGATCAACACATTAGCAATGTTAGCTTGCTGAGATATAACAAAGGACATATCTTTTGCTAGAAAATCAGCTTTTTCCATAGTGATACTAAAATTAGTAAAAGTATAAATCTTAAAGTCCTCCTCCCTGTTCATAATAATATGACAAAAACTTTCACTGTTCAACATCTGATCATCAGTATTCAGATCTGGTTCTACTTTCTCTGCCCCTGTATTCCCAACCTGATTGTGCTGTTTGTTGACACCTCTCTGGTCTTTCCATTGGTTCCTCGGTGGGGGTGGGGGTGGGGGTGTATTGTCTTCTCTCCACTAGTTGGCTGTATTCCTTGCTTTTAGCCTTTTGGATCTCTGAAGAGGTTTCTGTCCTAGGGACACTAAAGAGGTATCCCTACTCATGTCATTACTGAAAGTGAAGTCTGGGGTTCCGTTGACATCCAAATTGTCATTATTTTGTTGGAAGGTTGTTACTTGACCATGTTGTGTGTTTGGTGCTTCCGTGAAAAATTCTTACTGCCCCATACTTGCGATGTAGGCAGACTAGGATAGGCTATACCATTCTCATATTCATGACTATCTTGTTTAAGTTTTTTTACCTTCCTCTTTTTCTTATCTTGAATTTTCACCTCAGTACTTTTAAAAATTCTCAAATGTTCATGCCTATGCTGTTTGTATAACAAATTATATTATCCAAGGAGTTTAATTTAGTAGTAAGTTGGTCTATGACTTTGGAATTATGTTTCATCAATAATTCCATAAACTCCAAACTATGTCTGTCAAACATGGTTAATAAATCTCTATGTAGTACAGAGTTGTTTTTTAATCCCGTAAGATACCTCCAAACATGTAAGCCTTTAGGTACCCTCACAGTCCGAATGCATTCCAAAAAATATGCATTGTTGAGTTGAGGTTTTTTAACTTTCAGCAGTTTACAGTCAAACCTTGCAAGTTTTTCATTAAGAGAACCATAATTCTTCAAAGACTGATTATTACATTCCATATTTCACTTGAGCCATTCACTCAAGACCGGAATGCTGCTGAGTGCTAGTGGTGGTTGTACTCTATCCCCACTCACTATTGCCGTTGTATTGTTAGAATGCAAACTGTTGTTAAAGCCACCCCTGTGATTAAGTTGTGCATTAAGTACTCTGTTTGTATCATGAGCTTCAAAGTTAAGCTGTGATATGGGCAAATTCTCCAGTCTTTGTGTAAGCTGTTGTACAAGTAAAGTTAAATCACCAACAGATTTTTCCACACTACACATGTCCGATTCAGAAAATAGCAGTTATGAAGCAGCTACAGTGTCTGTGGCTATGGTCTCCAGCACAAACAGCAAACAAACAAACAAACTAATAATTCACTGAACAAGAGACAAACCTGGAAGAAGGGGATACTATAGACACACAAATGCAGTCGCTACTCCAGACAAGTAATCAGGTAGTCACAGGATAGAAATTGTTCTGAAAGGTTTTATTAAACAAAGCAAGTTAAAAGAAGGTACAACTCCCATATACACCAAAAAGGTACCTATTCTAACATCCTCCTACATTTCAAGAGTGCAAACCCAGTAACACAAGAAGAGTGGTGGTCAAGGGCCAATTTGTAAGGGCTGCATGTATAATCACCCAGGATGTGAACTTTACTGAGGAATGTAACAACTGTTCATAAGGTAGGGATAACCTGAAGACTGTTAGTAATCTAATGTATGAAGTGATTAACAAAAAGGATAACAAACACTTTGTTCCTATTTTATCTAATGAAATTCACAAACTCGAGAATCAGGTTGGAATGGCTATTACAAACAATGAAAGGGCAAATATTGTGAACCAGGTAATTTAAAGATATGCTCTCATTACTACATTTAACTTGGATTCTGATATAATTAGGACAATCATAAAAAAGAATTGGGTGATTTTGAATGAGGATCAAACATTAAAAGACAAAATTGGGGTAAACCCCATCATAGTATACAGGAGGGGTACTACTTTGAAGGCTATATTAAAACAGGGATCCAGCAAATACAATAGTAGGAAGGGGGATGGTTACATGAAAAAATGTGGCCGGTGCAACTACTACAAGGACATAAAAATGGGTAATACTTTTGAAATGAATGGAAATAAATATAACTTAACAGGGAGATTTGACTTTGAAGTATCAGGTGTAATCTACATTGCCTTATGTCAAGTATGTCCACGATTTTATAGTGGAAAAACCAAGAGGAAAATAAAAGAACACATATATGAATATACGATATAACAAAAGGAAAAAATATAATTGTGTTGTTTAAACATATCCAATACAATCCTGGACATAGTTTAAAATTCACAGGGATAGAAAAGCTACCTTTGAATGAGGGAGAGGGACCATGGGCACTAACACTCGAAAAGAGGAAGTTGTACTGGCAACTGCATTTTAATGCATGCAGTTACCCGGGGCAAAATGAACATTGCTCAATTAGCTGCCTCCTGACACTTTTTCATTTTTAAAACTTAATGACTAAAATGGGATTTTTAATGATCTTTAATGGTTTTTGTTTGTGCGTATGAAAAAAAAGTTCCATTATTATATCTTAGTCTTTTGTATCCACATTTACAAAATTGTGTTTTTTAGTTTATGGTACTATTTTTTAAGGGATTTTGATAAACTCATTTTTTGGCAGGATATATCACGTGTTGTAAGAGCATTTAAATAATGGTTCACATAAGGAAGATCAATCTGATGAGGTTTTGCAAAGACAGGATGAAAGCGCTTACTTTAACTTGCTTTGTTTAATAAAACTGGAACAGTTTCTCTCCTGTGATTACTTGAATACTTGTCTGGAGCAGCGAGTGCCTTTGTGCTTCTGTGGTATTCCATTCTTCCTTGTTTGTCTCATGTTCACTGGATTATTCATTCTTTTTTTGTTGGCATGCATTCTAATACTGCTTTTACATGATGCTAACACATCAGTAAATATTATCACATTTTAGTGTTATTATGAAACAAATGTTTGTTTTACGGGCACTAATTTAATTCATGGCCTTATTTGTCACATGACTTTTTAAAATTGTATTTTACCATGCAGACATAATTTTGAATTGTTCTGCAGAAATCTTAGTTGTTTTCTACATGAGATGAAAGTATTTAATGTAGAAAAACAGTTGCTGTTTTTTCCTGTATGCATTTATATCCAGAAATGTAATATTTATGTTAATTATTTAGTCAGAACAAAATATGTCAACATTTAATTATCTACATTTTTATGAGAAAGTTATCACCTGTGCATGTAGGTGTATTTATCAGAAAAACCCTAGAAAATACTGATTTCAGCTAGAGTATAATAAAACCAATAAGCATTAGGGCTAATAATGCTGTTGTCCCATGTGTGTGCCACTTGTGTAGAGAAGGCTTGCCATGAGTTCAGAAATGCATGCTGGGACTGTAGAAGTTTTCTTTATTATGAATCATGTTGCTGTCAAGACCTTGGATAAGCAATGCAATGTGCAACTGTTTTAAGGGAGTGTGCATGACGTTTATGAAGATAATGGGCTGGATCAGATAGGACAACCGCTGTAGAATTACGTCATCTGGATTGTGTACCATAACAATAATCCTGATGAAGCAATGACAGCATACCTAGTTCATCCATGAAGTTTACTGGGTACAGATTTGCTCCACTTCAGAGGAGCCATGTATCTCACATGTTTGCATTATTATTGCAAGTTCGTGAAATAATCAAGCTGACTGACAGAAGAACTGCAAATCTGATCAGTGCAATAAAGTCTGAATTCTGAAGATAAAAGATATCTGAAGTTCTTTTATCTAACAATGGTGACAATACACAAGCGAGCAACTCAGATGATTTGTGTAAGAGTGAGAATTTAGGAATGTAATACCCAATCCACCCTCTCCTCCCTAAAATGTGGAAAGGGCTATCCAAATAGTGCAAAGTCTCGCAGGAAAGATTTCTAGCAAAAGTAACAAAAGGAATGGTGATTGTTTTCTCAAAGTCCTGGAATACAGGATTACACCATTTCATGAGCTCAGTCTCTCACCAGTTTAACTGTTGATGGGAAGAAAACCAAAAAACATGTGTTACTTACTTCAAATACACTACTGCTACCTGAGAATTTACTTAAAGAAAATGCTGGAAAGGAAGCAGCAGAGACTGGCATAAACCCCTGAAGACTTACGAGTTGGAGACAAAGACTCTAAGAACCATGTGAAAGTCTGATGACATTATATACAGAATGAGTGAAAAAACAATATGTACATACATTATATACTGAGTGGAAATCAGAGTTGGCATGCTGAAAGAATCATAATAAAAGACAGAGTCAGATGAAGGTATATAGTTCGAAAAAGAGAAGGGAGAGGTTAAGTATATGACCAGAGAGATAACAGTTATCCTAAAGAGTTGATATGTGCTTTTATTTGTGAATGGAAAATTGGGTAAGAGAAATTATCTTTAAGAAAAGAAGGGAGAGATTCCCACAGTTTGAGGCCAAGGATTGAGGAACCATGGTCTGTTCAGCAAAGCCTAGTTTGAGGGGTTTGGAGGTGAGAACATGTCTGGTTAAGATGCCCAAGGTTGTATGTTGGTACATCTCTGAGTAGTATGGAAGCTAGTAGAAGGAAAGTGTAATTCTTGATATGTTTAAATAGTTGAGAGGCACACAGAAAGTCAGGATGGTGTTTCACAGGTAGTCAGCATTTTCACTGGTTTTGCAGTGGTGTTCATTTCTTGGGGAGAGAACAATGAATCTGCAGATGGCATTTGAAATGGACTGAATGTTGGATGCATTTCTTTTAGAAGCTGCAGCAATTAGTGGGAGACAGTATTCTAGCTGAGCCAGTAAGATACCTTTACCTATGACATTTTTAAAAGGTTTGGATAGAAAAGGGGAGATCCTATTAGCCTAGAATCGGAGGAGAGAGTGATTTTGTGTTTGTGTATTTTTGTAGTGCAGTGCAGGTAAAGTTGGAAATTTAGGAAGTGGTCAAACCAAACCCCTAGGTATTTGAATGAAGTGACATTTTCAGTAGTGTTATTAAGATTTTTGAGGAGTTTTAGAGGTCTGGAGAAAGAAGTGGGGTTTTGCCTAGAGCCCCAAACCATTGTTTTTGTTGTAGAGGATTTAGCAGTAATTGTTTACCACTGACCCCATTGAATAAGGGCGTGAAAATCAGCATGAAGTTCAAGTTCAAGAGAAGAGACAGAACGGTTGGAGTGGAACATGACTATGTTCTCAGTATGAAGCAGGAGAGGAAGATGGGGTAAGTCAAAAGCAAGTTTGTTAATTTATATAGAAAAGAGGAAAGATGCTAGAACAAGTCCTTGAGAGACACCTTTCTGCAGGGGAACTGATGTAGAGGTCGATAAATTGAAATTAACTCAGAAGTGGCAGTTAGAGAGCGTGAGTTTGTTATTTGTACATGTCTTTGGACATGTGCAAAGGTTCATATCTGATATAAATATCCCATGGCATGCATAGCATAGTGACTAAAATACGGCAACTGATTCAAAAGAGAACACTTAATATAGTTTACTGAATTAAATGATTAAGCATGTTAAACTGTAATGGATGAAGTTTTTGTGAGTTGTAAAAAGATGAAAGTACTAACTAGTTTGGTTTAATAAGCCTTCCTCTTTGTCTCAGTTGCCACTTGTATTTATTTTTTGGATATAGTTGCTGTTTAGTTTGTTTTGGACTCTCTTTTTATTTTATTTTAATTTAATTTTATTTGTGTATTTATGTATTTATTTATGTATTTATATACGTTTCCAGGTGCATTTACAGTTAACTCCTACTGATGCCTCTAGGTGTCAAATATTGCTTGTTCATATTTGCATCAGTAATTCCAAAAACCATGCTATGTGCAAGGTTTTAAAAGAGTTATCTTAAATCTTACACAATGGCAAACTCAACTGCATTAATATGTGACCTCTGTCTAGTGCAGGTAAATAGATATTAACTGTTGTTTTTGTGATATTAATTTATATAGATATAATTTTTACATTTTTCTCAATATCTTAACAACCAAGTAACACAGTCATTCCTCCTAGCCTCATATGAAAGCTCTCAGCTAGGTGAATAAAATACTGCTGACAGTATGTCTATAACTTGAGTGGGTGCTGAGATATTGTAAGTTGTTTACAAAATATTACAAATTGTAATAGTGTGTTTACTGTGACTTAAAAAATTTGGTTTATGACCTAGAACCTAAAGAATACTACCACTATAAAAATAGTTTTTGCTGAAGAGTTTGTCATTTATACTTCTTTCATAACTTCTATGGTTCCAGAAATATGAACATTTTTTGAAATGTGTTGACATAATTTGATTCTGTCAAAAGGCTTAGGCTCCACCAATTGGAAGTTACAGTGCAAACTTCCTGAGCTTCATTGGAGTGAATGAGTTAAGGTTAATTGACAGCAATAGGTTCATAGGTAGGTACTAGGCTATCGGCCCTAGGGCCTAGACAAGCCTAACCATAACAATTCCCTGGCGATTGCTTCCCACAAATATTTACTTTCCTGGACCCCCGTCTAGCAGGGCTACTGATGTGATCCCCGGGGTGAATTTCCTATTTCCCATCCAATCGTCAGGGTTCCTCTTGAAGAGGGCCATTGAGGTGCTCTGTCTGACATGTATGGGCAGTCTATTCCAGAGTATGGGGAGTCTCTGGGTCAGGAAACTATCCCTCCAGCATGTTTTATTCATTGTGATGACAAGGTTAAGATCTCTGGAGCGTGTGACTTGGAGGGATTGGGATTTCTTTAAGTGTAGCATGTCCAACAACTCTGGGTTTGACATGGCCTTGTATGTTAGGCAGAGATCGCCTCTGAGTAGGCGATATGCGACAGAGTACAGCTGATGTTTCTTCAGATGGTCAGCATAAGGCATCTGCTTTAGGCCTGTGATTTGTTTTGTCAGGTATTTCTGCAGCCTTTCTAGTTGTTGCAGATGTCTTGTGAGGTACATACCAAATGGGGCATTGTATTTTATAATGGGTCTAATGAGGGATGAGTACAGAGGGACAATGACCTCTTTTTTTCTGGATGAAAAGCCCTTAGTGATGAGGTGTGCCACGTAGAAGGATTTTCTAACTGTTGTGGCTATGTGGTTATCAAAGGTGAGACCACTGTCCACCTGTGTCTCTAGGTCTCTTATCACACTTTCAGTGTTTAGTGTACTGCTACCTATGTGGTAGTTCACAGGTACATGTTTTTTCCCCAAAGGGGACTGTGAAGATTGGAGGAAGATGGGCGAAGGCTGCCGGCCTAGCCAAATAGAATTTGATACATAATTCTATCAATTGTATAAATAAACGTAAAATACAGGCTTGTTCATAGGTTCATAAGTTGGTACTAGGCTATCAGCCCTAGGGCCTATACAAGCCTAGCCATAACAATTCCCTGGCTATTTCTTCCCACACTATTTACTTCCCTGGATCCCTGTCTAGCAGGGCAACTGACGTGATCCCTGGGGTGAATTTCTTTTCTCCCATCCAATCGTCAAGGTTCCTTTTGAAGAGGGCCAAAGAGGCACTTTGCTTGACATGTATGGGCAATCTATTCCAGAGTCTGAGGAGTCTCTGGGTCAGGAACCTATCCCTCAAGCATGTTTTGTTTATTGTGATGACAAGGTTTAGATCCCTGGAGCGTGTTGCTCTGAGGGATTGGGATTTCTTTAAGTGTAGCATGTCCAACAGCTCTGGGTTTGACATGGCCTTGTATGTTAAACAGAGATCGCCTCTGAGTAGACGATATGCGACAGAATATAGCTGGAGTTTTTTAAGGCGGTCAGCATAGGGCATCTGCTTTAGGCCTGTGATTCTTTTAGTGAGGTATTTCTGCGGCCTTTCCAGTTGTTGCAGATGTCTTGAGAGGTACATACCAAACAGGTGTTGTATTCTATAATGGGTCTAATGAGGGATGCGTACAGTGGGACAATGACCTCCTTTTTTCTGGATGAAAAGCCCTTAGTGATGAGGTGTGCCACATAGAAGGATTTCCTGACTGTTGTGGCGATGTGGTTATCGAAGGTGAGACCACTGCCCACTTGTGTCCCTAAGTCTCTTATCACACTTTCGGTGTTTAGTGTACTGCCACCTATATGGTAATTCACAGATACATGTTTTTTCCCAAAGGGGATAACTATACATTTCTTGGCATTGAGCTTGAGCCCATGGCTCTGGCACCAAGCATCTGTTTCTGTAAGGCCCTTTTGTAGAGTATCCACATCATTTGGGGATTCAATAATGGCTCCCAGTTTGCAGTCATCTGTGAACTTTGTTAGCCAGAGTCCCTTAGTGTTGGCCTGTACTTCAGAGAAGTAGATGCCAAGCAAGAGCGGTCCCAGGACTGAACCCTGAGGTACTCCACTTGTCACTTGTCTGAAGCTGGATTTGGAGTCAGCTACTTTTACAGTGTGGGCTCTATCAGTAAGCCAGTTAGCAACCCATTGGGTGACGTAAGGATTAATGCCCAGCTTAGTAAGTTTATCTATGATTCCAGAGTGGGGGATGGTGTCAAAGGCCTTGGCAAGGTCTAGATAGGCTGTGTGGGCCACCTTACCCTTGTCCATGGCTCTGGAGACTGATTCAAAGAAGTCAATCAGGTTCAGGAGACAAGATCGGCCCTTCACGAACCCAAACTGGGTGGGGTCCAGTGTTTGAAGGTTGCCAATGTCTTTGTTTATAAGTTCCATGATAATACGCTCCATGGCCTTGCAGATAAAGCTTGTCAGACTGATGGGACGGTAGTTTCCAGGATCCAAGGTGGATCCCCCCTTGTGGAGTGGATAACTGTAGCTCTGTGCCACTCAGTGGGTATGAAACCTGAGATGAGGCTATGATTAAAAATGACACTTAGGTGAGGTGCCAGTTCATATTGTAGTTCATGTAGTACACAGCCTGGGATGTCATCTGGTCCCATGGATGCTGTATTCTTAGCTTTGGAGAGTGTGTTTTTTACCTGTGTGGCTGTTATTACCAGAATTTGGCAATCTTCCGGTATTGAGATGGGCCCTTTAGGGGGTGAAGTTGGCACTGAATCGATCTGCCAGGATATTGGCAATATCCTTGGGATCAGTATATTTAATGCCATAATGTTTTACCTCAGAGCAGATCTGAGCATTGCCATTTAGATTCTTGACAAAATTATAGAATGCCTTGTGGTTGTCTTTGGAATCTTTGGCAATTTTATTTTCGTAACTAGCTTTGGAGGATTTTATGAGGGATCTCAGTTTCTTACTGAGGCTGGTAAGGGAGTTTTTTGCATCTTGAGATTTTCTTCTTTTCTGCAACAGTTTCTTCCTTTTGTTGTAAAGTTTGTTTATGGTAGGGCACCACCAGATTGGCTTCCTTTTTTTGGGTGAGAGCATCTTGGTTCTATTTGGGATGGCACGATTCATGCATGAGTGGATGTGCTCGTACAGTGCCTTAGTGTAGGATTCAGCAGTTGAACTTTCAGTTCCCGTCTGCATGGGTGTCATGAAGTTTGTCACTTCTGACTTGAGTAGCATGAAGTTGTCTTTGGAGAAGTTTTTATGGAGGTTTCCTTACTGGGGGGTGGGGGTGGGATGTGGATGTTAAGGGTGATTAGCTTATGGTCAGACCTGACTAACGAGGGGGTGACCATAGGTGTGGAGCATTGATTTTCCATGTTGGTAATGACCAGGTCTAGAATATTGGAGCCCCTGGTAGGACTATGGATTAGCTGATCCAGGGCATTGGAATTTATGAATTCCAAGAACCGTTGGGCAAAGGTGTTGGAACATGAGTAGTTTTCCCAGTTAATGGCAGGGTAGTTAAAATCACCCAGTATTAAGGTGTTTGGTTCTATCTTAATATTTTCCAGTACATTTAGAAAGGTGTAGTGAGAATCTTGGTGTATGGTGAGGGATCTGTAACAAGCTACAATTTGGATTGCAGTCTTAGCTAGTGTTAGTTGCACCTGGAGAATTTCAGACACTTGTGTTTTAAAATGAAAGAAAACACTGTAAAATGTGAACTTCAAGATTGTTGCAACATTGCCATCTGCTGTAAGGAAAACCAAGCCAAGCATTTCAAATGTGTCTTTTGAAGATGAAAAGATCTTATGAATCTCTTTGATGTTTACAAGTCAGCTCCAGTGTGTCTGGATGAAGGTTTCAGGCCCATTGTTTTAAAGTTAAAGTTAAGGGCCAGAATTTATATGTGGAAGGTGCTTTATTGCTCTGGTTTCAGCTGGAGTGTATATGTGAAATGCCTTTTATTGTTGTAGTCTCCTGAGCAGCAGGTGCTAGCTTTCTAAATAATGCAGTTTGTGTCTTGGGAACTCCAGACTAAGTGTCAAAAAGAATGTAATTTGGGAGGGCCTTAGAGAGCTGTTGGTTAGTGTTTAAAAACTATTGTTGAGTGCGAGACGGAAGCATTTTGATCTTGGACATCTAACCAAGCACTGCTTATGCTTTATGTATGTAAGTAGGATTATAGCACTGTGTTTTCTGTTATGATTAGCTAAAGATTAGAAAGTTAGATTAAGTGTTTTTCTTTGACACCAGACCTATCCTTCTGTATTATTTTAAGTTTCTGTGTGATCTCTGAACTCTTAGATATCTATGTGGTGTAGTAGTATTGTCTTGTGTTTTAATTATTTATTATTAAATATTTTAAAAACCTTTACCTGTGGCTCGTTTATGTAGAGATAATTTAACCTCTGAAGTACATTTCATATTTACAGATTTTATTGTCTAAGTCACTGCAAATTAAGCCTTGAGTGTGTGTCATGCTACCATTGGATTATAATATTGCACAGTAATAATTGGACACCCTTTTAAGGGCCTTTTAGTAGCTGATAATTATATTAATTAAGCTGGTGGTGGCAGTAATTACTACCGTATAGTCTGGGTAAAGGGGCACAGCTGGAGAATTTGTGTCAGCCTTTCCCAGGAGTGTCTGTGAAATTGTATAAATGCTTATCTCAAAGTGTGGGTGTGTGTCAGCTACCTGGGCAGGGACATGAAGCAGTGGTTGGACAGAGAGGGTACTGGAGGTTAGCTTGCAGCTAGGCTGAGATCTGGACCCTATAGCTGTGCCAGTGGGGAGTCTTATTGGGGACCTGGTGAGCAAGGGAGCAACCAGCCCCAGACTGACTGTGATATTTGTGTGCACTTAAGGGAAATTGTACTTTACTGTGTGTATTAGTTATCTTTTCCTCTTCTAGGAGACAACCTCCCTGGTGTTAGTGGTGAGGATTGAGGCTTCTTGATTGCTGGGCCAGGGTAATGGGCATCACATGTTGGTTGCAGTGGTTGGGGTATCCTATGACATATTGGTTTGCTGTGGTGGGATTCACATCACATATTGATTAGTTGGCAAAAACTAATTGGCTTGTAGTTTGGTGGGTAGACCGAATTCCTGTAGCTTACGTACAGTGATCTCTAAAAGTGTTTTGTACTCTAAAACAGCCATGCAGTGTATACTCAGAGTTCATATCACAATTGTTTTATTTCTTTTGTTAGCTTGTCAGCAGAGGAATATGGAAAGCTGACAAGGAGCCAGCTGGCGGAGATGTGCCAGGCTAGGGGACTGGTGGATGGAAACCTGACTAAGGCAGACCTGATTGCAGCCTTGGTTACAGCTGCATCAGAAAACAGCAGCCTGGAGGACAATCAGACAGACAGTGGAGATACAATATCCTTGGAGAATGGACAACTCAACCTTTCTGCAGTGGACTTAAAAATCCAGCTGGAGCTAAAGAGACTTTAGTTGGAGGCTAGGCGTATGGAACTAGAGGCAGCTGAGAAAATGAGGAGTCTACAAGCTGAGGAAAATGAATGGCAGAGGATGCATGAGAGGGAAATGCTGACTCTTCACCAGAGTCATGGAGGTTATGGGGAAGGGAGTAACCGGACCCCAGAAGCACAAAAGGTCAGTAAATTTCTTTTACAGTTTAAAGAGGGGGATAATTTTGATAGCTTTATTCATATATTTGAGCAGGTATGTAATCAGTATGAAGTTGACCAAGGACTCTGGGTACAGTTCCTGACCCCCTTACTCCATGGTAAAGCTGTAACTTGTTTAGCAAAAATGCATGACACTGGCTGTTTTGATTATACTGCTGTAAAAAGACACTTGTTGGAATGTTTTAAGCTAACACCTGAAATGTATAGGAAAATGTTTCATGAGCATAGACACAAGGCAGATGAAAATGTATGTGAATATGTCGCTGAACTGAGCACTTATTTTCATAGCTGGATGAGTGGATATCAGGTCACCACTTTTGAAGGGTTGGCAGACCTTTTGGTAAGGGAACAGGCCCTTCGCACTTTGCCTGAGGACATGAGGATCTGGTTAGCTGATAGACAGTGTGCTACTTCAGAGGAGATGGGGAAGAAGGGAGACCTATACCTAGCAAGCAGGGCAGCCCTGCATAGGAAGGGGACCTGCAGTACTGCTCATGGGTCTAAAGGAACCCAATGATGGACAGCACAGACTGCCCCAACAGAATCTGCCAGTAGCAGGGGAAGCCACTAGTCCAGGTACATGTCCAGGAGCTAGGGTTAAATGTTTTGAATACAACCAGTGAGGCCATGTGGCATGCAGGTGTCCACGGAGGCAAGGTGGGGAACCAAAGGTGAGGGAGCCAGTAAGTGGGAAAGACAAAATGGCAACAGTGGGTTGTCTTGAGACAACAGGGGTATGGAACTACCATCCTGCAGATGTCCTGAGAGGGAAGGATTTTAATGAGGCAGTACTATGTACTTATGCAGTTACATGCAATGAGGCTAGGAGACAAGCATGTGGGTCTGGTAGCCTGGGGGAGACCCAGACAGACTGCATACTTGCAGCCAGAACTGCTGAGGTGGTTACTTCAGGGAGTGAGCTATGCTGTAGCAGTGAGACTGAATGTGAGCCACAGCTGCTTGTGGGTACTGATTTTCCCTTGGACAGGGTAACTGCAAAGGTAGAGGTGAGTAGTAGTACCCAGGCTGACAGTGAGGCACCCACTGTCAGAGGATGCCAGACTTCCTATGGAAGGGGAGCTGGGAAGGGTTACAAAGAGAGAGCTGAGACAGGCTCAGCTCTCAGACCCTACATTGCAAGGCCTGAGGCAGGTCGCTAGGGAGACACCTGATTCTCAAGGGAAAGGGGAATCTGTATACTGGAACAAAGGGTTACTGTACAGAGAGTGGACCCCTGAGGTAGGGCTGGAAGGTGAGAGAGTACAGCAGTTGGTAGTGCCTAGAGCTTACCATCTGGCGCTTCTAGCCATAGCCCATGATATTCCTTTTGCAGGTCATATGGGCATAAAACATACATAGAGGCATATTATGCAAAACTTCTATTGGCCTGGAATTTCCAGAGATGTAACAGGGTACTGCAGGACCTGTGAGCAGTGCCAAAAGGTAGGCAAGGCAGGAGACAAGGTGAGAGCTCCTTTGATGCCTTTGCCTGTGATTGAGGAACCATTTCAGAGGGTAGCTATGGATGTTGTGGGTTCTCTGAGTACCCCAAGTTCCTCAGGGAAAAAGTATATCCTAGTGATTGTAGATTATGCTACACGATACCCTGAGGCATTGGCTTTGTCCTCCATTGAAGCCGAGAAGGTGGCAAATGCTTTGCTAGAGATTTTCAGCAGGGTAGGTTTCCCAAAGGAAATACTACCTGACAGAGGTGCCAATTTTATGTCAGACCTGCTAGCTTGTCTGTGGAAGTCCTGTGGGGTGAAGCATATGAAGACCACCCCCTACCATCCCCAGACTAATGGTCTTGTTGAGAGGTTAAACTCTACAATCAAGTCCATGCTATAGGCATTTGCAGATCAGTTTAAGAGGGAGTGGGACAAATATTTGCCCCATCTGTTGTTTGCTTACAGAGAGGTTCCCCAGGAATCCACAGGTTTTTCACCCTTTGAGTTGCTGTATTGGCATAGGCTGAGGGGACCTCTAGATTTAATTTGAGATGAGTGGGAATGTGAGTGTGAGTCTCACAAGGAGTCTGTTGTGGCATATGTCCTGAACCTCAAGACAAGGCTCAGGGAACTCATGGATCTGGCCCAGGAGAACCTGGCAGAAGCCCAACAACAGAAAAAGGTGTGGTATGACAGGAATTCTCGAGCTAGGGAATATGCTGTGGGGCAGCAGGTAATGGTTCTCATTCCTGTCAGACACAGCAAGCTGCAAGCAGCTTGGGAGGGACCCTACAAGGTGGTAAGAAAGGTAAGTGATGTTAACTACATGGTGGAACTGCTAGGCAGAAGGCAGGGGCACAAATTGTACCATGTTAACATCATGAAACCTTACCATGATAGGGAGGCCCTTGCTCTGAGCATTTGCAGTGGATTGCAGGAGGAGTCTGAGAGAGATCTTATGACTGATCTCCTCAGTGAGGCTCGGGCTGACACCTCGGTGGAAGGGGTAGCAATATCCCAGCAGCTATCTCTTACCCATGTTCAAGAAGTCTGAGCAGTGTTGCAGGAATTTGGGGATGTGTTCACTGAGAAATCAGGGTGCACCCACCTGGTGCAGCACCAGGTGGATACAGGACCCCAAAGGCCTATCAGGCAGGCCCCTTACAGGGTGCCTGAGAGAGTCAAACAGACTCTGAGGGAAGAGGTACAGGAGATGTTGGAACTGGGGTGATTCAGGAGTACAACAGTCCCTGGGCCTCCCCAGTGGTACTGGTGCCAAATAAGAATGGCAGCACCAGGTTCTGTGTATATTACAGGAAATTAAATAGTCACACAGAGTTGGATGCTTACCCCATGCCTAGGACAGATGAGGCCCTAGAGCAGCTGGGTGGGGCTAAGTATCTTACAACCACTGATCTTACCAAGGGTTACTGTCAGGTGCCTTTGACTCCCACTGCTAGAGAGAAGTCAGCCTTTGTGACTCCTTTTGGCTTGTATGAGTTCACAAAGATGCCCTTTAGGATGAAGAATGCCCCAGCGACTTTCCAGAGGCTGGTAGATTATATCTTAGTAGGAGCAGGAGGGTTTGCCCTTGCTTACACCCTCACAGACCTGACAAGGAAGAACAGGCCAGATAAGGTAGTGTGGACCCCAGCATGTGAGCAGGCATTTCAGAAGCTTAAGGAAGCTTTGGGAGGACCCCCTGTGTTAGCCAGTCCAGACTATAGCAAAGAATTTGTTGTGCAGGTGGATGCTTCAAACTATGGGGTGGGGGCTGTACTTAGCCAGATTTCTTCAGAGGGAGAAGAGCACCCAGTGGTTTATCTCAGTCATAGGCTCCAACCCAGGGAGGAATGCTATGCAACGGTAGAAAAGGAATGTCTAGCCATAGTGTGGGCACTACAAAAACTTCAGCCTTATCTGTATGGAAGAAAATTCACTGTGATGACAGATCACAAACATCTAACATGGTTAAACAGAGCCAGTCAGCAAAATGCCAAGTTGCTAAGATGGAGCCTGGGGTAGCAAGCATATGATATGTCAGTGCAGCACCGCAGTGGGAGTAGCAATGCCAATGCAGATGGGCTCTCAAGACAGGAAATGGGGTGAGGTACACCCAGATAGACCTGACACACTCAAGCAATGTTTCTCAAGGGGCACTTGAAAAACTTGCTTGAGTACCGGGGGGGGGGTGAAGATTGGAGGAAGATGGACGAAGGCTGCCAGCCTAGTCAAATAGAATTTGATACATAATTTTATCAATTGTATAAATAAATGTAAAATACAGGCTTGTATTTTTAAATGAAAAAAAAACATTGTAAAATGTGAACTTCAAGATTGTTGCAACATTGCTATCTGCTGTAAGGAAAACCAAGCCAATCATTTCAAATGTGTCTTTTGAAGCTGAAAAGATCTTATGAATCTCTTTGATGTTTACAGGTTAGCTCCAGTGAGTCTGGATGAAGGTTTCAGGCCCATTGTTCTAAGGTTAAAGTTAAGGGCCAGAATTTACATGTGGAAGGTGCTTTATTGCTGTGGTTTCAACTAGAGTGTATATGTGAAATGCCTTTTATTGTTGCAGTATCCTGAGCAGGTGTTAGCTTGCTAAATAATGCAGTTTGTGGCCTGGGAACTCCAGACTAAGTGTCAAAAATTATGTAATTTGGGAGGGCCTTAGAGAGCAGTTGGTTAGTGTTTAAAAACTATTTTTGAGTGAGAAACTGGGAAGCATTTTGATCTTGGACATCTAACCCAGCACTGCTTATGCTTTATATATGTAAGTAGGATTATAGCACTGTGTTTCTTCTTAAGATTAGCTAAAGATTAGAAAGTTAGATTAAGTGTTTTTCTTTGACATCAGACCTGTCCTACTGTATTATTTTAAGTTTCTGTGTGATCTCTGACCTCTTAGATATCTCTGTGGTGTAGTAATATTGTAGTAATATAGTGTTTTAATTATTTATTATTAAATATTTTAAAACCCTTTACCTGTGGCTGGTTTATGTAGAGATCATTTAGCCTGTAAAGTACATTTCATATTTACAGATTTTACTGTCTAAGTCACTCCAAGTTAAGCCTTGACAATGTGTCAAACTACCATTGGATTATAATATTGCACAGTAATAACTGGACACCCTTTTAAGGGCCTTTTAGTAGCTGATAATTATATTAAGCTGGTGGTGGCAGTAATTACTACTGTATAGTCTAGGTAAGCTGGAGAATCTGTGTCAGCCTTTCCCAGGAGTGTCTGTGAAATTGTATAAATACTTATTTCAAAGTGTGGGTGTGTGTCAGCTACCTGGACAGGGACACGAAGCAGTGGTTGGACAGAGGGGGTACTGGAGGTTAGCTTGCCAGCTAGGCTGAGATCTGGACCCTATAGCTGTGCCAGTGTTGAGTCTTATTGGGGACCTGGTGAGCAAGGTAGCAACCAACCCCAGACTGACTGTGATCTCTGTGTGCACTTAAGGGAAATTGTACTTTACTGTGTGTATTAGTTATCCTTTCCTCTTCTAGGAGACAACCTCCCTGGTGTTAGTTGTGAGGATTGAGGCTCCTTGACTGCTGGGCCAGGGCACGGTTGTTACAGGGACAACTATACATTTTTTGGCATTTAGCTTGAGCCCATGGCTCTGGCACCAGGCATCTGTTTCGGTAATGCCCTTTTGTAGTATTTACACATCATTTGGGGATTCAGTAATGGCTCCCAGCTTGCAGTCATGTGCGAACTTTGTAAGCCAGAGTCCCTTAGTGTTGGCCTGTACTTCAGAGAAGTAGATGCCAAACAAGAGTGGTCCCAGGACTGAACTCTGCAGTACACCACTTGTCACTTGTCTGGAGCTGGATTTGGAGTTGGCTACTTTTACAATGTGTGTTCTGTCTGTAAGCCAGTTTGCAACTCATTGAGTGATGTAGGGTTTAATGCCCAGCGTAGTAAGTCTATCTATGATTCCAGAGTGGGGGATGGTGTTGAAGGCCTTGGTGAGGTCCAGATAGGCTATGTGAACCACCTTACCCTTGTCCACAGCTCTGGAGACTGATTCGAAGAAGTTAGTCAGGTTTAGGAGACAAGATCGGCCCTTCATGCCCCAAACTGAGTGGGTTCCAGTGTCTGAAGGCTGCCAGTATCTTTGTTTATAAGTTCTATGATAATATGTTCCAATGCAATGTAATGCCTTTTACCACATAAGTTCAGAAATTTAGTTTATAGATTTTTAAAAAGCAGGATGTCAAATATGTGGGTGTATAAATGTAAGGCTAATAAACTAGACACACCAATTTTCATATAATTTGGTACATGGAATTTCTGGAGAAATTAATTTGAATATAGACCTCTTGATTGTTCGACCATCAATGGGAGATCCTATTAGTCCAGAATAGGGGAGAACTGATTTTTTTCTGTATGTAGTCCAGGTATGATCCGGCTATTTAAACACCTATCAGCTTTATTTTTATAGCAGTCCATATTGTCCTCTTGCAGGTGGATAGGCTTTATAGAGCTGACCCTCATCAATGCTTTTAGAACACTTGGGAAGCTGATACATTGACTGCACACTGTCTATGTGTTAATTATCAACCCACCTGATGTCAGAACATTTGAGTTTCATTATTAAAAACAAACAAAAAAGAAAGTACCTAGGCCACGGCAAGTCTGGTGTAAAGGATCATATAGGAGATTTGGAACTGATGAGAAAGCATGAAAATGATCTGGGGGTGTTAGTCACACCTGGACTAGGCCACATGGACATACCTTGCAACATCTTAGAGAAATAAATCTGGACAAAGCCATTAATAAAAGTGGGACAAGGGCACAAAAATAGGAACACTTTTTAAATATTGCTCTTACAAACTTAAAAAGTTGATAGAATAACAGGTTTTGCATTAGCATGAAATTTCTGAAGGGTATGAAATCTGAAACTCTGTCATTATTTTGTAACTTCAGTTTTTAATGATTTGCCATTAATTTGCCAGAAAACCATAATTTTATGAAGAACGGACCAAAAATATGAGACAAACATATGGACATTCTGCAAAATTCTGTATAGTTGAGAGGTATGCACATGGAGCAAACAGAATGGTGGGATATCCTCAGACTGATAGATTTCTGAAGCAAAGAGATTCCATTCTAGTGAGCCCTGGTCAGGTCACACCTTGAGTACTGTATGCATTTTTGAGGAAATATAAGGTTCATAGCTACTTAGTATAGGCTATTGATCTATGAGGATCTTAAGAAGCTTAGGCTTATATTCTACTAGCAGTTTTTGGTCCTTATGTTTTGTGTATGATAATCTGAAGGCAGCAGAAGGGTTACATTGGTTATTTACTTGTTGCACCTGTCTATGAGGGACATGTGTGCTAAACCAGGGGTGAATTTATGGTTTCCCATTTAAATATCCAAGTAATTTTGACTAGAGTAAGAGAATGCATACTCCATAACTTTTACCCCCATGGATTAATGCTTTGTCCAATCCTCCTCTTTTGCTGTGTATAAATTATATAATTGAATGTATACTCTTATAATAACTCTTCATGCTGCTTATATACTTCTATATTACTCAGGACAAACCCATCAAAATGCAGAGGAAAATCTTCTGTCCTCCGACCCTGAATCACAGACAGCAAACCGACTTTAAACATGAATAAAATAGTATCTGTGATTCTCAGTGCTACTCTAAAACTAAAACTCTGTCATCTCTGAAGATTACTAACATGCTTATTAATAAAATAAATTAGGTGCTGAAATGTCAATGCTGGGAATTACTTATGGACCCACAGCTAATTTTATAATTGACCACAGATGAAATTATATACAGTGCAAGAAAGTAGCTCAGGGTCTGCTATATGGTCTCAAACCATTTAATAATTCAAGGTTTTCAAACAGTTACAGTCAGTTTCCTAGCCCCCTGACTGGAATATGTACTCCATTTACCACTGTTAATTGCTATTAACGACGGTGCAGTGGTACAGCGGTAGCATTGACACCTCACAGCAAGAGGTTCTCCGGTTTGATTCTCTGCTGGGGTACCTTCTGTGCAGAGTTTGCATGTCCTCCCTGCGGTCATGTGAGTTTTTCCTGGGTGCTCCAGTTTCCTCCCACATTACAAAGACATGCGTTTGGAGCGTTTCTCCCAAGGCCTCCGCTGAAAATTGGCTCGTTCCAAGTCGGACTTTCCTGGTTAACAAATGTTAAATAATTAAATAAATAAAATAAATATTAAAATGCCAAGCCATACAAACAGCTATTAATAACTAGCCCCAAGAATAGTATACCTCTGCAAAAGCTCTAAAGAGCGAAGTGATTTCTTGCGTCTACCCAGGCATGCTACCTGCTTTCAATTCTTACCTTTAAAACCCTCCATAATCCCAAATGCTGTCTATCAGAAAAAATAAAAACATTGCTTTACTCCTTAAAATGAGACAACGAAGGAGCTAAAATCCCTACATACTGCAAACCTAACTTTCTAAAGGATGCTTGCAAAACTTTTCAACAAGATTTACATAACAGTAGGCACACAAGTGCTCTTTGTCTTAACAGGCCAGCTCAACTGACACTCTTTTGTTCATAATCAGGCATGATCTGGCTAAGCAAACACCCACCAGCCCTATTGATATAGCAGTCAATATTGTCTTCTTGCAGATGGATGGGCTTTGTACAGGTGACCCTCGTCAATGCCTTTAGAACACCTGAGAAGCTGGCATATTGACTGCATACAACATGTATGAAATAGTACTTTTTTCTAGATTATGCTTATCAGTTTCTATTTTTAACTGAATTATGTTTTCCTTTAAAAAGAATAATGTTACCAGCTTTTTTCTGGTTGACTGTTTTGAGGAACTTTTCTTTGTGGCCTTCTTTCTCTAGGTTAAAGTACATTTTGTTCGCCAGGGTCAACATATATCCCAAAACTGTAAGGGAAGTTTGACTTACAGTATTTACCTGCAGAAAGCACTGCCTAGATCCTGTATAAAAGCTTTCATTACCAGTTGTTCCACAATTAAGCAGTTGAGTTGCTCTCAAGTTGTAGCCACATCTAAAAGAGATGTAGTGTGTCATAAAACTGTAATGTTAATGGCCTCTTAGTTTAAAATCCAGATATAGAAATGCTGGGCTGTAATGGTAGCATTGTCTCCAACTTGAGCCAACATTGCAGTCTTCACTGAAGTACTGCTACTGTTTAATTCATTTGGGAGGTTTAGGCATGCCTTCAGAGGCCCTCAGATAAGGAATGGAAGCACCAGGTTGGCTCACTCAGCCAATGGCCATCTATTATCTTCGGCTACTTGACAGAAGTGCAGCAGGATTGCTTCAGTAACATCTGCGGATGCAATGTTTTTTTTCAAGTTAGGGGCTGCCTCACTTTATTCTCTGAACATGATGACACACTGGGGGGAGGTACCTAATTTATGCAGAACCATCCATGGAAAATTTCTCTGTATGCACTTCATTACCAGTGCAGTTTTGTTGGGTCACAGCCTCAGCTCATTCCTGACGGACCTTTACCATTTTCAGAATACTCTGTTATAAAGCAGTTTGGATATGAAGTAAATTTCAGTAAGTCTGTGCCAAGGCTTTAAGTATTTCTTTCATTTTGAAAAGCAGTGAGAATGATGCATTCAGGAAATAATGGAATGTGCCAAACTGGTCAATTTGTACACCAGTGTGGCAAAGTTGGCAGCTTGTCCTGGAATACTAGCTTTCATCACAAATGTAGTCCTCTAGACTATTGACCAAAGTACACTCAGTGTGTTTTAAATAGCCAAATACCTTCATTACACTAGTCTTTCTTCTTTAAACCACATTATAATACGAGTTGTTTTTGCCCAGATGAAAAAGAAAGATACTTGCAAATGTGCTACTATTTTAAATAGTGTCGGTCTTACAGTCACTGCAACAGTTCCATTTACTTTAGCTTCTTCATACTTTTCATCATACACAGTTCAGTCCCTCACTCAAATCATAATACCTTCAGGAAACGTCTTCCCCTGTTTTTTTCTCCCTCTCATTCCACATAGATTCTCTGGATTCCTCTCCTAATGTAGTAAAACCTACATTTTTGCAAAGATTCATTATCTTGTAGCAAATTAATGAACTTCTGTTCTGCTTGGACATGTGCTTATTTAGAGTTTTAGGCCAGGCAGATAGAACCAGGTATTACTGGTTAAGTCCTAGCAAGCAGTTTCATTCAATTAACCCACTCTGAGCCAAGGTTAGAGAACTCCTCTATGGCACACTGTAACGTATAAAAATAGAAGTAGAAGTTATGGAGAACCTGTAAAGTGAAGGATTTGGTGTAGAAGGTCTAACACAGGTTACATCACAGCAGGATGGAGTGAGTCCCCAAAGTAGAGAGAAACAGGAAGATCAGGAGACGTCCGAAGAAGAAATATGGAGATGGGAAAGGAAAAGAGATTTAAAATGGTGTAATATTTATGTAAAGGAGAAAGCAAAACTAACCAATATAAAAAGAGCAGCACCAAAGATATTTGAAGAGAAATACAGGCAAAGGAATCCAAACGTGGAAAACTTTACAATACAAAAAAATAAGAAGACAAAGAGGAAAAGTAGAAAAGGAGATTAGTAATGGAGAGGTTAAAGAAATAGAAACTGAGGTTATGGAGTACCTGCAAAGTGAAGGATTTAGTGTAGAAAATCTAATTCTGAAAGCACCACAACAGGATAGAGCAATGGACCTCCAAATCAAGGCGAAACCAGTGGAAAAGGACGCAATTGGTTAGGTGCCATTTGAAGATATTTTGGAGCATTCCACAGGAAACCAGTATAAACATTCGTTTGAAGTTGGACAACAAGGGAAGGAACAGGAAACTGTGCAAACTCCGACACAGTCAGTGTTGTGGAGTGATAGGCCAGTTTCCATATGACAGAGCAATGGATGGCAAAGGATGAAATTGAAGAGAATATGCCACGGGAAGATGTTATAGAACTTTCCATAAAATGCCCACAGGAAATGAAAAATAAAAAATGTGCCCTCAGTTTAGAAGAAAATGAGCTAAGAGAAGAGTTGCTTGAATTTAATAAAGATAGATAGACATATTAAGATCAATGAAAGAAACAGACTGCAGAAAGTCAATAAAACCCAAAAAGTCAGAAGTCTGATAATACAAATGAATACAGTAATTAGAACTGTCCATAGAGATCCATACGATATAACAGAAGTAAACAGGATATATTACTGTGCAGCTAAATTAATAACTGATAAAGTTCTACCACAAGAACACAGGACTGTGAGGGAAAGGAAAGGGAGAAATCAAATACCATCATGGAAGTATCGAATAGAGAAAACTATAAAGCAAGACAAGAAGTGACACTGTTAGAAGAGTATAGAAGAGAGAACAGATAAAAAAAATGCTTAGAACTATAGACATGATAAAAGTAATGCACAGTATTAGAACAGATCAGGCTCTATCATGTACTATCACAAATAAACTAAAAATCTCAGCACAGGCGGAAGATACACAGATAAATATAAAGGAAAAGTACAAAATAAGCAATTTATTGATGACCCTAAAAAGTTCTATAGAGAATTTGGAAACAAGGCAAAAGGAATTAAAAGACTACCAAAAAAAGAAGAAATAGATGCATTTTGGAGAAGTATTCATGAAGATCCTGTGGAACATAACAAAGATGATAAATGGACAGAAGAAGTAAAAAAAAGAATAAGAAGTTCAAAGGTGCAGGATATGAAATGGGATGAAGTAGCAGCCAGAGAGATTGAAACAAAGTTAAGAAAAGACTCTAATTGGAAAACTCTGACAACGCATAGACTATATACTGGAATTGATGCCAACAGATTTTATAGTCATTTAGAAGAAAACTCAATTATAGCAATAGAAGAAAAGGGCAATAAAAGAAAGTCATATGGAACAAAGGATCATTTGTTGTTAAATAAATTCATAGTGGAGAACTGTAAAAAGGGGAAGAATCTAAGTATGGTATGGACTGACTACAAAAAAAAGCATTTGATAGTATCCCACATTCATGCATAAAAGAGTGCTTAAAAATGTATAAGATACAGCGTTCACTGATCGACTTCATTACAGTGACCATGAAACAGTGGCAGACCACCTTTCAATTAAGCCATTATAAAGGATAAATTATTATTCCATGGATAAAAATTCAAAGTGGGATATTCCAGGGTGACTCTCTGTCACCGCTGCTATTCTGTCTTGCCCTTAACCCATTAAGCTGTCTACTTAACAGCTTAGGCCATGGCTATAATTTGGTTGCTAGAAAACAACAAAGTGTAAAGACTTCTCATCTTCTCTTTGTCAATGATTTAAAACTGTATAGCTCATCAGATGAGGAACTGATAGTACAATTGCAAGTTGTCAAAACTTTTTCAGATGATATAAGAATGTCATTTGGTCTTGAAAAATGTGCAAAAGCAACCTTTAAAGCAGGAAAACTGCAGCACCAGGAAAACATCAGTTTGGGACAGGAATGTGATATAAAAGAACTTGAGCAAGAGGGAGTGTATAAAAACTTGGGAACTGAAGAAGGATCAACAATAAAACATGAACAAATGCAAAAACAAAATTAGTAAGGAATACTTTAGAAGACTTAAATTAATCCTGAAAACAGCGATGACATCTAGGAACAAAATCCAAGCTATAAATCAATTTGCTCTTCCTGTTCTAATGTACAGTTTTGGAGTGATTTACTGGCCCCAAAATGTGTTGGATAGATTAGACAGGAAAACAAGAAGGATGCTTCATATTCACCAAATGATTTATAAAAATCAGTGCATACCAAGATTATAACTTCCCTGTTCCGAAGCAGGTATGGGCCTCCTTGAAACTGATTACATGTATAGATCTGCAATCATGGGACTGCACACATATCTGCTGACCTCACAAGACCCAAATGTAGTGAAAGTTTTGAAACATGAGGAGAATAAATCTAAGATGACTTCCCTGCTTAGTCTAACAGAAGCATATTGGCGACAAGCAGGAATGGAAATCAAACCACAAGTAGATCAAAATCAGGCAACAATTGAATGTGCCAAAAAACAAAAGAAAGAATATAAGGTGAATGACAAGATGAGAAGGCAAGAAATGTGGAAAATGCATAAATATAGTTGCAAGTATAGAAAACTTCTGGAAGAGCCTCATGTCGATCAGGATCAATTCCAGGAATAGTTAAGGAGAGGCAAATTCAAACCAAGAGATAAAAGGTTAATGTTGGCCCAAAATAGTGGGCTATATACACATTGGTTTACAAAGCCCATTGAACATGTGGGGGAAACAGACAAATATAGGTTTTGTAAAACAGAATTGGAAATAGTTGCACACCTTGTTGCTGGTTGTCACATATTAATGGCAGAAGAACTATACTGAAAGGCATAATAATGTGGCAAGACTGTTGCACTGGGGATTCTGCAAACATTATGGTATTGAAGTGGCTGAAAACACTGGAAACATGAACCACAAAGCATCATAGAAAATTATGAAGTCTACATTACATGGGATCATCCATTACCAACAGTTCAAGAGATAGATGCCAGAAAACCGGATATAGTGGTCCATGATAAGAAGCCAAAAGTAGCATTGCTCATTGAAATTGCCACAGCCAGTGACTACAGTGTCTTGTGTACAGAGATACACAAAGTCATAAAATATTAGGATTGGCAGGCAGAAATGAGAACAATGTGGAAGAAAGATACCCAGACAGTTCCAATAGTAGCAGGAGCAATGGGTCTTATAAAAAAAAAATCTACAATCGTATTTAGAAATATTACCAATACATGCAACTCCATATGAATTGCAGAAGAGTCATTACTGGGCACTTCTGGCTGACATCAAAGACTGAAACAATACTAATTTCATGAATATTAATCATAGTTTGACTTAGGAATGGAGTCCATTCCTATCATGGTATTACAAACCCAAAAGATTTGGAGAAATTAAAAGTGAATGACATATATTACAGCTACATTATAATGCCATTACAGTTTCTTCCAGAAATAAGCACAAACATTTTACACTGCTTTAATTTCTGGATCTGCTGTCTATGTTTTATAAAAGCTAATGTGTGAATGTGGTACAATGTTGGGTGCTGAAGAAAATGGAAAAAAAATTGGTGGAGATCAGAGTTATATTTTAGGTGCTATTCAGCTTACAAAATGGTGTGTGTTAAAATATCCTTCCACTGGGTTACATGGAAAAAAGTTTAGTTCATATGTATATCAAATTGTAAATCCTCTTAGTATTACATCTTTTGGGGGAATGGATGTTTCACTGGCCTAAGTTAAAGGAAGAGTATTGTTAGTGGTTTAGCACTGATAGTCACAGGAATAATCGGAATCATAAGAAGTTCAAGGTTACTGAGTTATGTGACCATTAAACCTCGCCAGTTTCCGGGCTAGACAGTGTCTTCCTTCTCGAGGATGTTTTTTCAGTCATGCCTGGATGAATTTAGAACATTCACCCAATTATCCAGATCATATTAGAAGGAATACAATGTATCACAATGGTTTGTCTGGAGAAGGAGTCTATTTCAGAGGTGTGAGAGATGCTGAGTAATGAATCCTGTTCCCTACCTTGTTTTATTGATCTGTTGAAGCAAATTTAGATCCCTTTTTCTAGTATTTCTGGGACTGTTTAATTTGTGAAGGTTCAAGAGGTCATGGAGAACTGGGTCCCTGATTGCTCAGAATACAAGGCCAAAGTCTCCTTTGATGAGCCTAAATGTCACAGACTAGAGGAACAATGCTTCTACTTTTTTTCCTGGGAGCTTAGGGATTTTAAGCATGTGATCATATTTTCAGCTGTTTGATATGTCTGGTGAGGTACATTTCAAAAGGAGTCATTGTATTCTATCATTGATCTGATCAGTCTGAATACAAGGGGACAATAACCTCTTTTGACCTGGATGATCTTCCCTTGGTCATCAGCTGCACTAAGAATAAGGATTTCCTGACAACTGTTGCTACATGGCCATCAAAGAAGAGGAAATTATCAACCCATGTTCTCATGTCTCTAACTACATTTTCATTTTGAAGTGGTGTTTTGTCAGTGCTATATGATGGGGGATGGTTTGTCTCCCAAATGCAACAATATTGCATTTTTTTAACATTTAATTTAAGGTATTTATAAGTGTTACTTTTTGTTGGAGGGTTTCTGTGCAACAGAGAGATTAGACAATGAATCCAAGTTTGCAGTCATGTGCAAACTTGGTAAGCTAGCTATAGATCTTGGTTTTCATCTAAATCTTACAGAAGTAAAAAACAAATAAATGTATTACCAGCACTGGGAAATGTGAGACACCACTGGTCACCTTCATGTTCTTTGATGCTACACACACCATGTGAGTTCTGTCTTTTAGTCCATTTCCTATCCATCTTACTGCATAGGGATGTATTTGTAATGCATTTAGTTTATTAGTTATGCTAACATAGGGAATGGTGTCAAATGTTTTGGCCAGATCAAGGTAAACTGTGTGTACAGTATGATTGGTTCTAGGTTCATTAGACATGATTCATCTTTTACAAAACCAAATTGCTGTGGATCTTGCCTGATGACATTTTTAATGTTGGTGTTTAATCAAGTCTGTTATAATGTGTTCCACGGCCTTACAAATGAGATCCATCAGGCTTAGTAGTTTCTGGGGTTGGTTGTATGGTCACCTTTATAGAATGGCGTCACCAGTGTTGTATGCAATACTTCCAGAAATTAGCCTGTAGCCATGCTCAGGTTACATAGCTTGTGTATTGGTTCTGCTAGGGTATGTTTGGTACTACTTATCAGACATCCAGGTATATTATCTGGTTCCATGGAGGAAGGATTCTTAATCGTGGACAGCACTTCCAGTACATATTCTTTAGTTATGATGGGGGATTTGACAGCTACAGTAACTATAGGGCTTTTGACAATCATTTCAGGAGTAGAATGTGCAATGCACACTGTGTTGGAGTAGGTTTTGCCATTAGTATGATTTCTGTACATTGTTGAATTTTGTTTCTTAGTTTTATGCATAACTAAAGAAGTATTTGTCTTTGACCAGTCTGGTGAGAGGGGAATCTGTACATGTGTCACTGTGGAGTCACCAATCACTAAAAGACTTTTTGTTTGTGGAGAAGCCATATATACTGAAACTGAGACCCTTTGCCTAACAATGACTCTTTTCAAAGGTGTGATATTATATGCTGTGATGTTTAATTTTGATTTTAGCTGAGACTCTATGGGTCAAAGAAGATTAGGTAAGATTTTTTTTTTACGTTGCCAGCACATGACGTTACATGATCATGTCAAGGTTAGGTGCATAGCATATGGTGTGTTAGTGCAATGCTCATACTCTGTTTCTTTTCTTTCTTTCTTTCTTTTTTTTTTTTTTTTTTTTTGTGAATGTAGCCTCCATATCTTTTAAATATTTGTACCTCTCGCCAACAGAGTTATTTGTGTTTAGTAGGAGTTCATTGTATGTGGGCGTGATAAGGCAGTTGCTGCACTGATTTAGGATAGCTAATAATATGAATCTGGCAACTGAGGTGGAAAAAGTCTGACCTTCCCTATTGCTCAGTATGTAGTAAAACTTGATTGATTTACAGAGACATGCATAGTTTAACACAGAGAATTATGGTCTGTTGAGATAGTTATTGGTTAAGGAGTGGATGATGCAGTTATGAAGGTAAACCTGTTTAAGTAAATTAATAACTCGTATGCCCCTGTATGGCTCCTGGCTAGTGTCTTTCTCCCAGTAATTCACTATCTTCCTTCTCATGTACCTCTCTTCAACACCTTTAATTAGCTAGTGCTTATTGCCTCAGGCTTCTTGCTTATTCTCTTCCAATTTTTGTATGATAGATTTTGTATATGTCTATTTTTATACATACCATGTTGTTTATTATTTTTACATTGTTTGCATGTTTTATTTAATTGCATTTTTTGTACTATTATTGTATTCACTACTATATGTATTCTTAAGTATTCTTAACTAAGGATTACTACACTGGAGCTTTTCTCCCTGCGTCTTCGCTGAAAATGGGCTACTTGCCCAGTCAGACACTACCTGGTTAACAAATGTAAATAAATACATACAATAAATAAATAACTTGGTATATATGGCAACTGTAATAGCACAGTTTGGGAGGCTTACTTAGCAGTGTTGAGCTACTTTTAGCAACTATGAATAAGGTTTGCAATGTCGAAGCACTAGGGGCTGCTACGAACTACTTTTATGGTGGTAAGTGTGCTGCTCTGCAAGTTATGCTGCTACACCTGCATGTGGTGAGCTAGGCTAAATCAGATTAATTACAGCTGATAATGACTGCATCTTTAGAGTGGATGCTCAAGACTTGCAGCACTGAGTGCAGTTTGTGCAATATAAATTGAACAGGGGAAATGGAAGAACCAATGAAAAAACAGCTTAAGCTCTAACTACTAATGCTTATCTTCCCAGAACTGCGGCAATCACTCTCACTCTGACTAGGACTAACCACTACAAGCTGTAGAAGATTCACACACCTGGCCAAAGCTAGTTGTTTGCTGTATTTTAAAAGTGACTAAAACACAGCAAATAAATGTAGCAACACTGATTAATGTACTTAGCATAGAGACTAGTTGAAAAGTACTGCATATTTTATATCAATAACTACAATTTATAATTCAAATTTTCATTATAAGAAAAAACATTAAATTTCATTGTGGAGACAGTCTTTGTAGTGATGGTGCATATAGAGGTGGTTTTGACAGCTATGATAGTTTGTCATGACTGTCCTCATAGCCTATTTTTGTTTGACTTTTTCTTATTAGATATAAACAATGAAACTTGCCAACCATCTGGTCACACTGTAGAGGCATGTATGTATGTATGTGCATGCTGATTGGGCTTTCTCTGTGTACTACTGAAAACTCATCCAACACTTTTTTCTGTCTCCGTCACTTCTATCAGATTTTACTCCTAAAAAGGAAACTGAAAGTGATGAGCATACAGTCATGTTAGCAAAGTGCCACAATAGAATAGTTTTGCATTAAGACACAAGATTAACACATACTTGCCTGATATGCATGCCATTTAGCATACACCTTATATTTTCAGAGAAATAGTTGTTTGGACAGATAGTGATGTCAAAAGTTTTGTGACTGCATATTTTTCTTGCTCATGGTGTTAGCATGTTAGCATTCCGGGACTTTCCTTCTGACTTTTTCTACAGAGTAAGCATTGTTTGCTCTTCAATATCAGTAATGCAATAATATGTGTCATCACATAATTTCAGGTAATTCATGTTATAAACCTGTATGCTTACGTTATGCTTTTTTGGTGTGTTTTCCTATTAATCATCTATAAGGTAATCAACCTTTTCTGGTTTTCATGGTGACAACAATAACAAAAGGAGGTGTAAAACAAAACAATACACATTTCCCCCAAATTGTCCATGATACAGCTTTGAAAATGTTAACATGTTAAATCTCCAGGCAAGGTATTGATAGTTTCATGATCATGTTTTGAAGCTGTACAAAAATCTGTTGTGTTTATTAGGCAAACTTTTTATTTGTGTCATTATGTCAAAAATGTGTGAAATACATGTCTGAAAAGCAAAGCTTAGAGTTCTGCATATAATGTATATATTTGTTTTTTCAAGACTTTCAAGTACCACCCTTGCTAGCATCCTATAAAAACATTCTGGTAAAATACTACAAATGTAATGTTACACTTCCCTTTATTATGATGCAGTTTAATATTACAGTATTTAATATTGTATGTCATATAACTTGAAGCAGAGCAGAAATGATTGAACGACAGTAAAATACAGAGGGAAATGTGTTAAACGTTGTAAAGGCAGATATACAGAGTACATCCACTCAAAAGAGATGGTCAAGTGCACTGCTTACAATGGAATAAAAGAAAAATGAGCAATTAATGTTTGTAGAAAACTTGAATGACAATGTGCTTGAAATAACAGGAAACCTTTGACAGTGCTTTAATTCATGCTATACTTGGAGGCAGTGATATAGCAGACATATTACAATTTGTAGTTACATGAAATGTGTAGAGCAATTACAGGGTACTTACAGGGTACTTTACTTCATCCACCACAGAAATGACTGAACTACCACACTCCTCATAGCACCTAAGGGACCCTGCATAAAGGACTTATTCAGTCTTGTAATCATATACATTGCTTTCACACATACATCCAAGCAACATGTCATTTACAAACTAAATTCAGTATACCTTTCTTGTGGTACCCCAGGACCATTTGTGCTACTGGTATGCAGTTTTTACTGCTTAAAGATGGTGCTTTATTGTGACATGGTTATAATGGAATGTGGATACTAACATTTCATTTACAGTATATGAGAACATAATATTACTTGGTGGGCAGAGGGCATGGTGAGGCTGTCTGTTAAGATATGTTATACATGTTGGTTGCATCACTTTTATTATAATACAGTTGTGGGGCTACCTTTTGAAAACAGTTCAGCAACACACTGCTAAAGGTCGGTACTTACTCCAAGGGAATGCTATATATATATATATATATATATATATATATATATATATATATATATATATATATATATAGGTTCACTTTGGAATCTCAAAATACTAACATGTTGAATTTCAGTATCTCGAGACCAAAGTGTCGAAACTTCACTTGCATGAAACTTCAGAATATCAAACCCAGAAATGTCGAACCAGTAGTACTGATGGCGAGTTAGGTAAGTGTTATGTTTTTAAGGGTTTTGGGGAGGGTTTGTGTGTTTGTGAGTGTGTTGGGGAGTTCTAGGTGTGGGTTAGGATAGGTAGATAAGAGTGTGAGTGTGTAAGTGCTGAGAGTGGTGGTGTTTGTATGTATGTGATGTGTGTTTGTGCAAGGGGGGTTTAGAATATGTGATGGTGGGTTTACTGTCTTTTGGTGTTTAGTGCGACCTCGGAGTTAGTATACATAAGTAGTGGGGATGTAGGGGTACAGCCCCCCACATGGGGGGGTGCAGGGGGGCTTGCCCCCCTGATAATAGGAAGGGTAGGTGTGTGTGTGTTTGTTTTGTTGTGTTCCTGTGTGTTGTTTGATTTCTTGTAGTGTTGGGAGGTAGATTTATTTGGTGTTTTTTTACTGTTCATGGTTTCGAATTTCACGATTATGGGGTTTTGGATTTGTGAGTTTTTGGCTTTATAATCTTGAGATACTGAAATTTGATATTTCAGTATTTCGAGATTATAAAGTGAATCCATATATGTGTTTGTGTGTGTTTTTGTGTGTGTATATATATGTGTGTGTGTGTGTGTGTGTGTGTGTGTGTGTGTGTGTATATATATATATATATATATATATATATATATAACCCTTCTGTTTCCTGTTGTTACAAGTTTCCTTGATACATAGTGTGTAAGTGAGTGCATCAACAGAGGGTAGTGGTGTCTATAAACAATCTCAAAGGAGCTTGTTTAATGAAGCTTGTAAACTGTCACCCTATAAGTTGTCACCAATGGTAGGTGTTCCGTCTACCCCACCCTTACTTTGGCAGTGTACATATGTGTAGTTCTGACAGAGTGATTCAAAGGCAAGGTTCTTGGTACAGCTTATGTAAGTGAGTTGCACCAATATAATAGTGATGTGTAAAACTAATCTACAACAAAAAAAGGCAGGTTTTAAAAAAGGCAGGTCATTTCATTACCCCATATATGGTGATACATTTATTGTTAAAAAAAACAAAATAACAAAGAAAAAAAAAAAAAAAGAAGAAGAAAAAAAGTGGGTCACAGAAGAAGATACATGTACAGTATCAAACAAAACAAAAAAAAGACAAATAATAATACACTGAACTGACCCTGATGGACTGACTGGCTATTATTTCACAGTGGTAGCATTAAGTTTCAGTTAAAAATGAACAGTCCTTTTCCTTTGTGTAATACATTAAGACAAAATGGAAAAGGTTTACTCAACAAGTTTGAAAACAGCTTGAATTTTGAGCTTATATCACTGGCATATTGCAGAATAGCAGTACAGTTACTGTTGAAGAAATGGTTGGATTTTACCCTTTAGTGAGCCAGTATAGTGTTTTTAAGATGACTCTGTATTTGGAATGTGAAGAGATTACAGATGCAGGTAACAAAGTCAGGGAAATAAGTGAAGGCGTTGGGGATAAAAAATTGATACACCTGACTGCAAGTGGACTCACAGATGAAGAAAAATGTAAGCCTGTGACGTTGTGGAATTTCTTTGAAGGTGAATTAAAACTGAATGCTGACTTGAAAACACACAGTCTGCATCTTATGCAATACAGATAAAAATCAGGTGAAAACATTAGTGATGCACTAAATGTATTTTGGCAGTAAAATATCACTTTACTGATGATGAGTTCAGCAAGTGCCTGATTGCAATGATAGTTGCTGGCATTTCTCATTATGTTTTTCAGAATGGTCTCTATAGATAACTGAAAGGCCATTTATTTGCAGATGTGCTTACTTAAGGCCAAAAGCATGAAGCTATGTCTGCAGGTAATGAACATTCACAGCATCTTGTCTTATCTCATGCTGAGTTTATGTCCTGTAACAAGTGTGGAAGAATATGCCAGAGATGCAACACGGATGTAAGCCCCATCATTATCCTCCTTATAATGATACATGTTCTGCATGTGGTTTAAGAAGAAGCACACAAACAGCAGGGGCAATTTTGGCTCTACAGGAGTAGACCTGGAGCATAACATGAGAAGATACAAACAGATGCTAACCCCTAGCCAAGTCGCAGGAAAAGAGATAAGTCACATATTGATACTTATTGTGAACTTGAGTCACGTATTGATGCTATGAAAAATAGTGAAGATACTGAGGTGAGTGATTACCAAAAGCAGTTCTCCGTTATGATTAGTACACACCGCATACATAATATGGATTTCAAATCTTGGCGAGATGAAGCTTACACAACTTTGGACATCAGTGCATCTCACTTACCTGGAGATGAGCAGACACTTCAGCTACAAACTGATTCAAGAGTGTAGTAGCGTGGGAGCGTACACTTTCACTAGGCACATTCTGCCAAATGTATGGCTACTCTGCACATGCATATGAGATGCTTACAGCCAGTGCACAAAACACAACTAATGTGTAGTACTGATGAGATGCGTCACCTTAGAACTGTGACACTTACAAGCCACTACAAGAATTCTGAGTGCAGAGATACTAAATCGTATGTTGTGAATATGTCAGGATCAGCCATAATTGGTTTATCGGCAAGTACACCGTTAATATTTTCATTATCATAATTAATATTGATGCAGTGTTGTAGAGTCACAAAACAAAAATTATGGAAAATACAGACAGAGAAACAGAATTCCAGGACATATCTTATACAAATAAGGCATTTCCAAACTAGTCTGACAAGACTAGTAACTTCAGTGGAAAAATTACACTTATCCTGAAGCTGCATGCACAACCATTTACTGACTCATCATCAAATGTAGCCTACAAACCAATGACAACTACAGTCATAGCTGAATAGACTTATTGAGCTAGGTATGTTACAAAACGTGGAAGAACACATGGATTGGTATTGTAGTCTTGCATTTAACCCAAAGAAAAGATGGAGTTCTACATATATGCTTGGATTCTAAGATATTAAATGCTAGTTAAATAGACGTCCACACAATATTCCAACTTCTGAAGATTGCAAATCCAAAACTGTTCAGCAATCTTGATGCAAAAGCAAGATACTTGTCAATACACAGTAATGAAGAATCATATCTTGACAACATCCCAAACTGTGTTCTATTAGTACTGTTGGAAATGACTGCATTTGAGTTGAGTGTATTCAGAGACACCTTTTAGGCCACGGTGTGCCCAGAACAGTACATAATTTGGCTGTCTGTAGAGAAAACGAAGAGCATTATGACATTAACTTGATCAGTCTGATGGACAGGTTTGCCAAAATACAGCAGTACCATATTTACCTCTATAGTAAGTCATTAATCGTGGTGACAGATCCCAAACCATTACTTACTACTTGTGTAAAACCACCGTATGCCATACGTGCCAGGTTGTAGTGCAGTGCATGCTTCTCAAAACAGAACTTCCGAGTGATTTATTTACCTGGATTTTAAATGGTACAGCCAACACTCTTCGCTGGCTCTCTAGAATAACTGTGGCTATGTTGAGCTGAATGGGCAAATTGATGGAAATGGGGTAGAAACTGAATACTCGGAGATGCACATTGAGGCAGTTATTAACTTCAATGAGAAGCAAGACACTCCTTACAGAGAAGCTTCAAATGACATTAAAAGTAATATACTTAAGGAAGTGATCTACCAAAGATAGCTGAGAAGGACACAAAAGTTACATTCTTGTTAATCCTTTATGGATGAACTAAACAAAACTAGGAATTGTTGCCAAAGGTAGACAAGTGCTCATTCCCGAGCCAATGTCTATTAACATTCTGAAGCACAAAGGTCAACAAGGTACTGAAACATCACAATGTCTTGCAAAATAAAGTATTTACTGGACAAAAATGAGCAGTGACACTGAGAACGTGTCCAAGATACTAGTATAAGAGAATCCTTAGATGCACATAAGATACCATCAAAACATTGGCAATATATTGGTTCTGATCTCTGAAATATATAGGTTAATTGAAAACAGATATTCTAAGCATTCAACTATTGATGAAATAACTATCTGTATAATGCCAAGCAGTTGCAGAGGCAATTCAGATCTACATGTCTTTACTTGGAAATCCTAATGAGATCCTGCCTGACAAAGGACTCCAATGCCTAGGTCAAATAGTTAAAAAATGACTATAGAAAGGTCAGTTAATCATGTGATGAGTTTGTCCAATCACACCAAATTACATGAAGCATCAGGTCATTTATCAAGAAAATCTTGTAATATGAGTTAACATACAATATTAATATACAATACATATTAATATAGAATTCTTTTGCCAAGTCATATTTATCCAGGCACAAAGAACATAAGCTTTACCTGGAATTAAGGTATGCATTCATGAAAATATACAATGACCAAAACAGTCACACAGAACTTTCATTGCTTTACCACAGAAAGCATGTAAGGAATGCTAGACCACAAATAGAAAACTTGGTGTACATCAAACTATGTTACAAGAGTATGAAGAACCTCAAAGTTGTATCAGAACTTTGAAAGGTGACAAATACAATGCAAGTGAAACAAGCTTTCTATGATGACAAAATCCAGATGTAACATACACTCCAAAGAAGACTTGTTTCGAAAAGCCAAATCCACCAGTGGTAACAGGAAATTCAGAGTGGCATTGTTGCAGCAACTTCTGTGGTTCCTGAGTACAGACAATAGTGATGCAAATCAAATGAAAAGTTCAAAGCCTATCTGCATATAGTCATATAAGGTCATTAAACCATCTTATTACCAGGATTATGCACAGTTCTTTGTAGGTAAGTACCCCTTTCAATTGCTCACTTAGTAATGAGTAGTATATTTAATTTTGCGCTTATACTGGCAGAAGTGACATTCAAAGATATCAGTGGACAAGTTACCAGCTGTACTTTCACCTATAGATATATATAATTATTATATTATTAATAAATTAGACTTGTCAAAAAGGATAATAATATTTCTGTCATTACTTGTAAAAAGAGGAATTGTTTTAATATGCTGGAAAATACCTTGAAAATAATCAATTTGTTGCACTGTATATATGTTTTATGGCATCTTTCTTTTGCTGCACTCTATAACTCACACTGCAGAAATGAAGGTAAGACAAGTAAAGTCAGAACACTGATCCTGAATCTGTGTCTCATCTAGTATTTCAGCATGTATCAGATTTACACTATGAATGAACTTCCTGAATTTCACTTCCTTTATTACTAAGCTATTAGAAATACCAAACCACAAAGTGAATGCTTGTTACATTATTTTCTGTGATGGGCAGTGTTGTCATAGCTTGAAGTTATATGCTATCACCTGTTGTTACATGGAATGCTTACTCTAAGTATATGCTGGATGCAAATGATTAGGCCTTAAGCAGCATAAAGCCTTTGTTGGGACCTCACTGACCTAGCTGCTGTAGCCTGTGCCCAAATTTGTACCTGATTGTTTGCTGCAATTAAAATTTTTTAAGTTGGTGCACTTCCTGTTAGATTGAATGTGTTATTGTATGAATGGGGGAGTCATTATTTGAAAAATCTGGACATTCAAAATGCAAAGGATAGATTGATTGGGATGATGTTGTTAGTCACTAGAAATTTCCCTTGGAAACTTTCATGACTTCTATGTTCCTTGAGCCAGTGGGTTGAATAACTCACACTGGTATTCACAGTCCCCTTGCATACCTTGCAAAGCCGTGCATAGCGATTGCAAACCAGAAAGGCATGCACGAGTTCTCATCTAAGTAGCACATTCAGTGCAATGTTTTTGGAGCTGTATGCCAATGCAGTATTCTATGGGTGTGGTCTATGTAAATTACCCCTCTGCACTTCATGGAACAGTTCTCTGGCTGAGAACTTGCGTAATATGGCACTTCAGTTCATAGACATGTTACTTAAGGTCTGACAACAACAGCACAAGTACAGTGTGGCTGTTAGCCCTGTTGCAGCCATAACTGGTAATAGGAGAATATGAGCAGGGCAACGGACTCTGTCTCACCCTGCAGAAACTCTGTCTCACCCTGCACAGAAGGATGATCTGTTGAGTAGTCCTTTGTTGCTGTGTGTCTACAATTGTGTGTGTGTGTGTGTGTGTGTGTGTGTGTGTGTGTGTGTCTCTGTGTATGGACTACAGGTCACAAAAGATCTGTGTGTGTATTTGTAAATGGGGGTGGATGTAGCGTTAATAAAAGGTGGACAGGGAAGATGGGGGTCGGAGATACTCCAACAGTGCCACCAGTGGTGATGTAAGAGAAGAGACAGAAGTAGGAGGTGGGGGAAAAGAAAATAGTGAGCAATGGAGGTAATAATTGCTTATGGTTGTCTATTATCATTTGGATGGCCTGGATTCCCTGCAGGAGGAAGAAGAGAAAGTCAAGGTACACCAAGAAGAATTAAAATATTAGTAATCTTCAGGCAAGCAGGCTACCAGGAGCAGCATATGTTGAGCAGACAAAGTAGAGTAGAGAACGGTGGAAACTGGATGACCAGCGTGTTCAAAAGTTATTATGTTATGGGGACTCCAGACATAGATCTGTTCGCTTCTCCTTCATCTGCACTATGGAGGTATTGAGTGTGCTTTAATATATAAGGGAATGAACAGTGCACTACTGTCAGCTGTCACCACCTGTCTCATTCCAGGTATTGCCATCTCTCAGGAACAGTATACTACTGTCAGCTGTCATCACCTGTCTCATTCCAGGTGTAGCCACCTCTCAGGAACAGTACTCTACTGTCAGCTGTTACCATCTGTCTCATTCCAGGTGTAACCACCTCTCAGGAACAGTATACTACTGTCAGCTGTCACCACCTGTCTCATTCCAGGTGTAGCCACCTCTCAGGAATAGTACTCTTCTGTCAGCTGTTGCCATCTGTCTCATTCCAGGTGTAACCACCTCTCAGGAACAGTATACGACTGTCAGCTGTCACCAACTGTCTCATTCCAGGTGTAGCCACCTCTCAGGAATAGTACTCTTCTGTCAGCTGTTGCCATCTGTCTCATTCCAGGTGTAACCACCTCTCAGGAAGAGTATACTACTGTCAGCTGTCACCACCTGTGTCATTCCAGGTGTAGCCACCTCTCAGGAACAGTACACTACTGTCAGCTGTTGCCATCTGTCTCATTACAGGTGTAACCACCTCTCAGGAACAGCACACTACTGTCAACTGTTGCCATCTGTGTCATTCTAGGTGTAGCCACAACAGTACACTACTGTCAGCTGTTGCCATCTGTCTCATTCCAGGTGTAGCCACCTCTCAGGAACAGCACACTACTGTCAGCTGTTGCCATCTGTCTCATTCTAGGTGTAGCCACCTTTCAGGAACAGTATATTACCATCAACTCCCACTACCTGTCTCATTCCAGGTGTAGCCACCTCTCAGAAACAGTACACTACTGTCAGCTGTCACCACCTGTCTCATTCCAGGAGTAGCCAACTCTCTCAGTCTTGTACCACTATATTACCTGCTGTCAGTATGGTTACCTGGAGTATATATATTCTATTATACAGAGGCTTTTATGAATATTTAGTTTGAGGAGAGAGATTAGAACTTCAGCATTGTTGAACTGAGGGGGGGTTGTGAGGATACAGTGAGATAAATGATGGCAACATTAGTCTCATAATGCTGTGGCCAGGGGTTGAATCTCTTTATCGTTTATTTAATGTCTCTGCCATGTTACAGTTGCAGTGATGATATCTGTTGAGTGATGTGTTTACCATGCATGGACTTTAGGTAACTTATTACATATACTTCTAAGGTTTACATTATAGAGCTGCAGGCCTGAGAGTTTTGTATGAAAAGAGTTGCCAAGAGAGAAGTAAGGTTGAGGGAGGATGTATTTGTTTTTAGTAAAGTCCACTGGACCTGGAATAGAATAACTGATGCTCATAGCTGTAAGGTCTGGGGAGTGCAGTGGTATAGAGTAAGCCATGTGCATTTAATTCTGAGTTTTAGACCTAATTTATATATTATGGGAGTTTGGCCAAAATAATTCATCTGGTGAATGAAGGAAGCAGAGAACAAGGTGGGAGCCATACTGAAATGACAGTGACTTGTATTTGGGATTGGAGTCTGTTTACTGCAGGTCAGTGAGTGGTAGGACTCAGGATGGAAGTGATAGGAAGTTAACTGATGCTCGTAGTGTGAAGGAAAATGTAATCAGAAGATGCATGATGACCACAGTTAGAGGACTGTGTATGTGTGTGTGTGTGTGTGAGAGATCAAATACTGAACATTCATAGAGCAATCACTTTAGAGTGAATCTAAAGTGATTGAAAAGAACTCCTGAACCCTCACTCCCCTATGTACTAACTCTGAGATCACACCGCTGAACCATGATTCCATACCAGAGGTTGCCAGCAAAAACTCCATTTGAATAAATGTTCTCTCATATGAGTGTTCAGTTCTTTTACACCAAGAAAAACCCTAGCTCATATCAGTGTTTACTCTTTCAAATGGTAACCATATCTGTACCTATATCTATATTTATATCTGTGTGTGTGTGTGTGTGTGTGTGTGTGTGTGTGTGTGTGTGTGTGTATATATATATATATATATATATATATATATATATATATATATATATATATATATATATAAAACAACCAATGTAAAAATAAATGAGGAAACAGCTGGCCACAATTGAGAATAATAACTTTTATTACCAACAGTTATATTAAGTTCTTTTGTCTCATATACAAAAATTATTAGACTTTAGAGTCTGCTACCTTGTTATTGATTGCTTTAGTTATTAATTTTTACTCCTGTTTGACCTGTTTGAGAAGGTATGTATATGTAATTTAGTTGTGGCACTTGCAACTGATAAGTTTTTGCTGCTTAGCACTTTGTTCCCAAATTTGAATCTTGGCTGGGTATCAAACAATGATTGAATGAAATGTATATAGTTATGTAAAACGTATACTTCTATACTGTAACTAGTGTATTAATATACTTTGAACCCCTCATACACAACTAAGGAAGGCAGAAGAATGTATTTTTATAGCTAAGGACATTTGTATTTAAAACATATCATTTGTTATGTGTATATATTTAAAGAAGCTTGGATCTGTTTTCCCATTGCTCAAGACTTCACTGTGAAAAGTAAATGTCCAAGTGCTCTTTGAGGAAGTGACCTCAAAGTTTTCTACTTGAACTACAGCTCAATAAAGTGATTTGTGATATTAATTTTAAAAGACTGACCCCCGGATTTACGAAGCCGTTTATAGCTTGCAGGATTAGTCTAAGAGCTATTTTCGGCAATATGGCCAACGTGCGATCCAGGAATGAGCTCCCGGGATGTGCACGTGAGCTCTTAGACTAATCCTGCATGGACTGAGCTCCTGTATGCAAATCACCCCCATTTGCAGGGGAAAACATGCAAATGAGAGTAATATGTGATCCAGGAAGCTGGCAGCTGTCCGTGCAGTGTGCAGAAATGTACTCGGTTAGTAACCGAGTACATTTCTGCAAACTACAAAACGGAGCTATGACAGCTCCAAATAAAGGCTGCATATCATTGATGAAGCATGCCAATGGCCAAGTAGAAGGCCATTGGCATTGCAAAATGTGTAAATAATAAAAAAAAACAATTTTCATTTTTTTTTCCGCCGATCTTGCCTGTTTAAGCATAGGGCAGTGGCACGCAAATGGGATCGGGGGGAAAATAATAAAACAAACCTAAAATAAGCATTATAACTAAAAGCAGTATTCTGCCATGCAAGTGAATGGCAGGCATAAGACAACCTGGCCAGTGAGTAATGGCTGCTAAGGGGGGAGGCTCAGTGTGGGACATGTAACTATGCATTAGTAGGCAATCCTATACAAATGAGGGGATGGATCATGAATCCCAGATTTCCCCAGGGTGTGAGGCAGGTCCCAAGAGTGTAAGAGTATAAATAGCTGGGTGCAAGACTAGGATATAGGTGACATCATGGGAGGGTGTGTGAGGCATACTGTAAGTGGACTGGAGCCCTGTGGCTTGGGATTGCTCCTAGCTTAGCACAGCTAAGCTAGGGGTGTGTCTAAACCTGCCTAGCACTCTTTACAAAGTGTAAGTGGGTGTACGCTTTATGCACTGGGTTTTACAGGAACAAAAAGGAAGTTAAACAAGGAAATAGTAGCTCTGTGCACATTTGAGCACTCCGTTTGTGTGGCGCACACACGGGCTTAAACAGAGGCAATGTGAAGGGACAACAGCAATAGGAAGGTAATCAAGGAGAACTAGCTTAGCTGACAGGTGAAATGTATCGGAATCAGCCAATTACACAGGCAGCAGACCAGCCTAGCCCAGCACACCACTATAAACTATGCAGACACCTTTCCCCCTTGTTTTTTCCCAAAAACTCTGCACCACCGGTGTATACAAATGGGGAAATTTTACAAAACAAAAGAAGAGAAAAAATGTTAGGGGCTGTTTTTGCTATCATAAACCAGTATATGCAAGAGGCTGAGGCTGGTGAGGATGTGAATGCTGCTGAGCAACCCACAGTGAGGAGACGGAGAAGAGTGTACAGATCCAGGGTAACCTACCAAGGGCTACATGAGCTGGAGATAGTGGAGTGCTAAAGAGTGGACAGGGACCTCCTACAAGCAAATTATTGAGCTGTGCCGGCCACTCCTCACACACAGAACTAACAGAGGGGAACCCATCCCAGTGGATACCAAGGTATGTGTAGGCCTAAGAATACTAGCTACAGGTACCTTCCAAAGGCCAACTGGGGATATGATGGGGATTTCACAGGCATCAGCATCCAGAGTACTCCACCAGTTCCTGCATGCCATGTCAGTGAGCACGTATATTTCCCCATCACCCGTGAGACGTTGGCCAGCAATATGCATCTCTTCCACCAAATAGCACAATACCTTGAGGTAGTGGGTGCAATAGACTGCATGCACATATGCATTAAAACACCTCCTGGTGAGCGGGGTAGGGTCTACATCAACTGCAAGGGCTTCCCCTCCATCAACTGCCAGGTCATGTGCGATGCCCAGGGCATAATAATGAATGTGTGTGCTGGCTGCCCTGGAAGCTAGCACAATTCCCACACCTGACATCTGATGCAGCTCTACCAGGCATTTGCCAATGGAGACATCCCACAAGGTCACCTAGTGGGGGATGCTGGATACGCACTGGAGCCATGGCTGATGATACCCATCAGAAATGCACACACACCAGAACAAGAACTCCATAATGAGGCACACGCACAAACACGAATCATAATAGAGCATGTGTTTGGGATGCTCAAGTCATGGTTCCGGTGCCTGGACACATCTGGTGGAGCCTTGCAGTACTCTCCAACTACATGTACTCAAGTTTTCATTATATGTGCCATGCTACACAATATGATCCTGTGGAAACAGCTGCAGCAGGAACAGCATGGGGCAGGGCCACACAGCTCCCCACCATTGCCAAGGCCTGCATAGGCACAGAGTGACTAGGTGGAGGAACAACCCGAGGTTGCCCCAGTAGGCAGAAGGAGGTGTGCCCAGTATGCCCTGGCCTTGGCAAAGAGGCAACTTATAGCACATGCACTGACACAGTAGGGACCCAGGGAATGACACCTCTCTCTGACTCGCACATACAGTAAAAGGGATGCCAAACATGACACTACCTGTGTTCAACCATGTATAGGGAGTGTACTATGTGCATATGACACAGGCAGCCCTGCAGCACCACCCTTAATATTGGGACACCCACAAGGTAAGTGACTCACACATGCCAGTTGGGGGGGGTCACATACCCAACAACAGTTACAGCCAACAGGATAGGTGTAGACAAACACAAACAAATGCTGTACTATCGCCTCTGAATGAGCCCTATTGGTAACCCCACCTACTGGCCTACACAGACAGACTACAGCAGGCCAGGCAGTTGGATGTAAGTTGTGAAGGCTAGGACGTCAGAAACTAATACGTAGGTAGTTAAAGCTAAGATCTCTAGTACACTGGTATGCCTCTAGCCAGCATGATAGGTAACACTACAGACTGAAATGGAGTACCCGACATACCACTATAGTCCTAGCAAATGTGTAAAAGTGTCAGGTGTGCCCCCCCCCATCCTATGTACACTTATAGTAACAGTCAGGTGTGCCCCCTCACTCCTGTGTAGAAATGTAGAAACAGTCAGGTGCCCCCCCCACTATGCAGAAATGTAGCAACAGTCAATGCCAAATGACCGATGTATACCCTGCAGACACAGCATGCTACCTGTTGGTGTACAACACAAAGCAAACTACCTGGACCTGATCCACACATGCAATATAGATGGCCATACTGGGCATGCTCACACACTTAGAGGAATGAAGGCAATAGGTTCATAGGTTTATACTAGGCTATCTGCCCTAAGGCATTTATAAGCCTAGCCCAAAGTTTTGTGGCTTACGCCACCCCTTATATGAAAAAATACTGTGCCCATTAGTTTGTTGTGCCTCTGTCCAGCAGTGACACAGAGATGATTCCTGGGGTAAACCTACGATCTTCCATCCACAGGTCAAGATTTCTCTTGAACAGAGCCAGCGAGGTGCTCTGCCTCACATGGACTGGGATTTTATTCCACAGCATAGGGAGTCTCTGAGTGATAAATCTATCCCTCCAGCATGTCCTATTTATATCCGTGCTAAGGTTTAAGTCGCTTGCTCTAGTGGTTTTGGTGGATTTGGATTTTTGAGGTGGAGCATGTCCATTAATTCGGGTTGGACATGGCCTTGTATGTCAGGCACATGTCACCTCTGAGCAGACAGTATGCGACTGAATAGAGCTGGAGTTTCTTCAATCTGGCAGCATATGACAGATTTTGGAGTCCCTTTATCCTTTTGGTGAGGAACTTTGGGGTCTCTCCAATTGCTGCAGATGTCGGGTGAGATACATCCCGAATGGGGCATTGTACTCGATCATTGGTCTGATAAGTGAAGAGTACAGGGGAACAATGACCTCACTAGATCTGGATGTGAATCCCTTCATGATCAGGTGGGCAATGTAGAAGGTCTTTCTAACCACTTTAGCAATGTGAGTGTCAAAGAAAGGCCACTGTCAACCTGGGTCCCCAGGTCCCTGATGACCTCTTCTGTGCTTAGTGGATTGCCACCTGTATGGTAGCTTGGGGTTACCTTGTTTTTCCCGAAGGGTATGACTATACATTTTTTGGTGTTTAACTTCAGGCCATGGCTCTGGCACCAGCTATCTGTTTCTGTGAGTCCCTTCTGAAGGATATCCGTGTCCGATGCACTTTCCACTATGGCGCCCAGTTTGCAGTCGTCTGCAAACTTTGTCAGCCAAAGTCCTCCCATGTTGGCCTGTACTTCTGAGAAGTAGATGCTGAACAATAGGGGGCCAAGGACCGAGCCCTGTGGGACACCACTTGTGACTGGCTTGGAGTCTGACATAGCGCCAGCAACTCTAACCCTGTGGGTTCTGTCCTTAAGCCAGTTTGCAACCCATCTTGTGACATATGGGTTTACATTTAAGCTGGTAAGTTTTTCTACAATACCGAGTGGGGTATTGTGTCGAAAGCCTTGCAAGGTCAAGCTAGGCTGTATGGACTGCCTTTCCCTCATCAATGGCCTTGGTGACTGTTTCGAAGAAGCTCACCAAGTTCAAAAGGCATGATCTGCCCTTGACGAAGCCAAACTGGGTCGGGTCCAATGTCTGCAAGTCCCCTATATCTTTGTTTATGAGCTCCATTATGATCCTCTCCATAGCTTTGCAGACTAGACTTGTTAAGCTTATGGGGCGGTAATTACCAGGGTCCGTAGAGGCACGCCTTTGTGGAGTGGGACCACAGTTGCCTCACGCCACTCCTTGGGCATGTATCCTGTGGTAAGGCTGAGATTAAACAGCTGCCTTATGTGCGGTTTAATTCCTCATTTAGCTCGTGTAGCACACAGCCGGGACACCATCTGGTCCCATTGATGCTGTGTTTTTAGCTTTAGAGAGAGCAGCTTTCACCTGCATTTGAGATGTCTGGGAGGCTACACTCCACTGGGATAGTTATCTCTCCTTTAGGGGAGAGGGGTGAAGTTTGCACTGAACCTGTCTGCCAGTATGTTGGCAATGTCTGTGGGTTCAGTGATTTTTGTATCATTTTGGACTAATTCTGAGCATATCTGGGAGTTTCCACCCAGGTTCCTAACATAGCTGAAAAGGCCTTATGATTGTCCTTTGAATCCATGGCAATTTTTCTCTCAAAATTGACCTTAGTTGATTTTATGAGTGCTCGTATTTTTTACTAATAATGATCAGGGTGACTTCCCTTTTATGGATTTTGTTCTATCATGTAATAGCTTTCTCCTCTTATTGTAAAGTTTGTTAATGGCTGGGGTCCACCAGACTGGACGTTTGCCCTTTGTGGAAACAGTCTTGGTTTTATTTGGGATTGCCTGATCCATGCAGTCCTGGAGGTGTTCATAGAAGGCATTTGTAAGGGCTTCCACAGCTTGGGTTGTGGTTTCCACTGGCTCAGGGGCCTTGAAGGATACCACACCAGTCTTGAGTGGTGTGAAGTTTGCTTTAGAGAAGTTCTTCGCTGTGGTCTTTTTTGTTTGGGGTGGGGGCGGGATGTGGATTTCCAGTGAGATTAGTTTATGATCAGATTTCACCACACTTCCGGTGTGGAGCATTTTGTCCCCATGTTTGTGATAATGAGATCTAGTATATTTTCTCCTCGTGGGAACAGTGACTAGCTGTTCCATGGCATTTGAATTTATGAACTCCAGGAACTGTTGGGCTAGAAAGTTAGGGCTTGAGTAATATTCTCAGTCTATATTCGGGTAGTTGAAGTCACCCAATATGATGGTGTTTGGAGATACATTTATATCCTCCAGTGTCTTCAGGAAGGCTGTGTGGGGTTCCTGAGTTTGAGAGGGTGGCCTGTAGCATGCTACAATTTGTAGAGCAGTTTTGCCTATGGTTAGTTGCACCTGGATGATTTCCAAAGCTTCGTGCGTTGCCACCAACCTGGAGTTGTGGGTATCCTTTATGAATATGGATACACCTCCTCCTTTTGTGGTGTGGTCTGGGTTTTGGGGCCGGAACGCATGATATGAGGTAAAACCTAATAGTGCCGGGGTGCTCTCAGGAGCCTTGAACCAGGTTTCAGTTACAGCACAGACATCGATGTTCTCCATACTGAGAAGGGCCTTGAGTGCGTGCATTTTGAGATTTAGACTTCTGGCATTGAGCAGCATTACCCTCAGTTTCTTCCCATTTTTGTTTTCTAGGGTGGTAGGTTTAGAATTTGAGCCTTGCCTAAAAAAGGCACTATGGGGCTGGCAAGAGCCTTAGCCAATATCCGGAATCCCAGGGTGACAGGTGCAAGCCATCCCTGCTTGAAGCAGCATGGCTTGTCAAGCATGTCATCCCAGGCAGACAGACACTGGATCCCCTTTGAATGACACCAGACATTAAGCCAATTGTTAAAGCTGATCATCTTGTCTCTATATTGTGGCATCATTCTTGGTGAAGGAAGGATACTGCTCAGGGTCAGGGTCATACCTGCCTGGGCTACATAATCAGAGAGCTCCTCTATGCCTCTTTTCATGTAGTCCAGGGAGGTACGTCTCAGGTCGTTCACACCAGCATGGACAATGACTGTGTCATATTTGTACTTGCCGTGGAGTGACCAGTGCTTGTGTTATGTGGCAGATTCTAGCGCCTGATAGGCAGCTTACTGTGACCCTCTCCTTGTTCAGCCTGGTGAGTGGGACGTCAGTGTGTCTGACTATGGAGTCACCTATGACAAGTATGTTTGGTGTTGTATTTGGCCTTAAGGGCTGTGACTGCTTTGCACACTGATTTTGTGGTTTATGTGTTGCTTGTGGGGTGTCTTGAGGTAGCAGTTGTTTGGGTGTCTGCTTTGGAGGCCTCTGCTGTTTAGGTAAATTTTACTCAGAGCCTGAGTATGTCTTTGTGTGTTTATGTGTTTGATTCAGTGGTGTGGTAGCATTATGTGAGGCTGGTTTTGTGGTGTGTGTAGTTGCCTTCTCCTCCTGTCTGGTCTTGCCAGTCCTGAGTTGAGAGAGCTCAGCCTCCAGTTTGGCTAAATAGCTGCATCTCGCAAGTATTTGTGTTATGTGGGAGGAGGAGAGGGTTGTTTGTGTACATGAGGCAGTTATAACATTGCCTCAAGATTCCCAGATTCACCAGCTGGACCGGAGAGGAGATTGACAACTGACCTTTGGACATGCTAGAATAATATTGGGAATTCCTTAATAATTGAAAACAAGGGCCAGTGGGGAGTGAGGGTGTAGTGCTTTTAATTTTTAGTGCTGACTTATATAATTGCTTTATTGAGCAAGTGCCATGTAACTTGAGTGCATTGTGTTACAAGTAACTAAATGCAAAAATGACAAACAGTAACTTTCTTTCAAGTGAAACAAGGAAATAAGTACAGTAAGCAATGCAGATATCACTAGTGATCCACAGAAGTGCTGAGAAGCCACGTATTAGGTGGAATTAGTGTTCCAGGGAAATAACAAGCAAACAAACAACAAGCATATAAACAAAGCTAGATTCAGCAGGCCTGGATCTAGTCTATGCTACAGCAAACAAGGTGTACCAATTTCAGTAAGATACAGTTCAAATATTCAGGCACTATAAACCTTTAACCAGAAATTCCCAGCTCAGAAGGGCAGAGTCCAGCCTCTTCTCCCACAAGAGTGCAGACCACGAACCTTCTTAATGTAAAATAACTGGCCTGAAGCCCAAGTGCTTAAACCAGAACTAATACACGTCAGTCAACAACATACTGAAGGGTCATACTGGGAATACTCACATACATAAACACATGAGGGCCATGTCTGCAAACACCGGTGGATCAGACATATCTGGGAGTCACAGTTCTTAGTGCAGACACATGTCAGTATGCACCAATCCTGCCTTGCAGACACAGTGGATAGGAATACAGACATATATGTAAGGACAACACACTATAATAAGCCAAAGGTAGATGGACATAAATGTGTGGAAGAGGGTGACCGTGACAAGGAGCCATCTGGGCCTTTCCCACCCAGCACACAGCCAAAGGGCCCCAAACACATGAGGTGCAAATGTTGCGCACTGCAGATACTAGTCACCAGTATCTGTCAGCATGACAGACTATGTGGTGCATGTGCAAGTTGTGCAACATGACTGTACAAGGATGTAGTCACCTAGTAGCTGTATAAATGTACCTGTGACATATGATCCCGTGTGTGCCCGCATGTGGCATGTCAACTGCTACATGAATGGGTTACGGCCATGCACACACCGCCCTCCCCATAGCAGTATTATGACAAGCCTGCTGAGGTCATCCAATGTGAAATACACCTGTGGGAGAGCTCAGTAATCTCCATGGCACGTCCCATAACTGCGTACTGCTGTAGTGATAAACTAGTGTGGTAGTAGTTCTAACCCCAGACTTGGCAAGTGTGTGTTTGTGTGCATGTCTCTCTGTCTTTGACTGTGTAGAGAGAAATGCTTTTTAGGCTACTCACACTCCATACAATTCATATACTATACTTTGGCAAGGCTGCTGAAGTCACTCACCTAGAAATACACCTCTGGGAGAGTCATGACCCAGTAATTTCTGTAGTGCGTCCTGTAACTGTGTACTGCTGTAGTGTGATAAAGTCATTAGGTAGGTGTTCTAACCCCAGACTTGCCACCTCTGTGTGTGTGTGTGTGTGAATCTGTGTGGCTTTGTGTCTCTCACTGAGTAGTGGACAATGCTTTTTATGTTACTCCCACTCCTTAGATTTCATATACTTAACTTTGGCAAGGCTGCTGATGTCACCCACCTAGAAATACACCTCTGGTACAGTTGTAGCTCAGTAATCACTGTAGCATGTCCTGTAACTGTGTACTGCTGTAGTGTGATTTAGAACTGTGGTAGGGTTCCATCTCTACCCATGGCAGTTCTGGATGCTTTGTGTGTGTTTCAATGTCTGTGAATGGAGCAATGCATTATAGGCTACTCACTCGCAGTACATTTCAAATGCCCTACTTTGGCAATCCTGCTGATGTCATTCATTGTGAAATACAACTTTGGGGAGAAAGTTCTTTAGTAATACCTGTGGTGCAACCTATAACTGCTCCATGCTGTAGTGTGATATATGTCTTGGTCAGGGGTTCTATATCCACACATGTCAGCTGTGGGTGTTTTGTGTGTGTCTCACTGTCTGTGTAGGGAGCAATGCATTTTAGGCTAGTCACTTGCAGTACAGTTGAAATGCCCTACTTTGGTAATCCTGCTATCATTCATTGTGAAATACACCTTTGGGGAAAGGATTCCTCTAGTAATCCCTGTCGTGCATCCTATAACTCCTCCATGCTGTAATGTGATATAGACCTTGGTTAGGGGTTCTGTACCCTCACATGTCAGTTGTGGATGTTTTGTGTGTGTCTCACTGTCTGTGTAGGGAGCAATGCATTTTGGGCTAGTCACATGCAGTACAGTTGAAATGCCCTACTTTGGTGATCCTGCTATCATTCATTGTGAAATACACCTTTGGGGAAGGATTTCTCTAGTAATCCCTGTGCTGCATCCTATAACTGCTCCATGCTGTAGTGTGATATAGGCCTTGGTCAGGGGTTCTATACCCACAGATGTCAGCTGTGGATGTTATGTGTGCGTCTCATTGTCTGTGTAAGGAGCAATGCATTTTAGGCTAGTCACTTGCAGTACAGTTGAAATGCTCTACTTTAGTAATCCTGCTGATGTCATTCATTGTGAAATACACCTTTGGGGAAGGATTCCTCTAGTAATCTATGTGGTGCGTCCTATAACAGCTCTGTGCTGTAGTGTGATATAGACCTCGGTCAGTGGTTCTATACCCACACATGTGAGTTGTGGATGTTTTGTGTGTGTTTCACTGTCTGTGTAGAGAGCAATGCATTTTAGGCTAGTCACTCGCAGTGCAGTTGAAATGCCCTACTTTGGTGATTCTGCTGATGTCGTTGATTGTGAAATACACCTTTGGGGAAAAAGTTCTCCAGTAATGTTTGTGGCGTGTACTATAACCGTGTAGTACTGTAGTGTAATAAACTAGTTAGGTAGGAGTTCTACTCCCAGATGTGACAGGTGTGTGTGTGTGTGTGTATGTGTGTGTTTGTAACTCATATCCAGTGTAGAGGTGGGTGTGAGTTTGGGCAATGTGGAGGGGGTTTTGCTTATTTCTTTCATGGTGGCCCTACTATATATCACAATGTCAACCATACAGGGATAACAGATGTAAATTAGCTAAGTGGCTGGGGTGCAAAGCCATACCCATACATGTGACATCAAGGCCAGCCAATCACAGTTAGCAATCCCACTATTACCCAGAGCACACACTCAACCCATGTGTCATACGCACACACATACCTAGGCAACAGCCAAAATGTGGGTAGTACACTGCATATTGGCCACTGATAGTAACTATGCAGTGATAGCAGTGGGCTCATCTGTCCAATATGCAGACAGTGCACCTCCACCATGTTCCCCAATGGACACCTGCACCAACTGTGGTGCCTTCACATGTGACTCACAACAGACATACCATGTCTGACAACATGCCCTGTATGGACAGATGACACTTACATCAGAGAATGCTGTTAGCATGCTATTAATGTAGGTGCAAGGTAAACCTGCTTCCCATTACCAGTTTCTGCCACAGGTGGGCAAGACTGGCACATCTGATGATAATCTGCATTCACAACATGGGCCAGACACCCCAGGTACAGTTCCACATGTCACTGTACATGCATGTGGGAGATGTGTACATCCCAGACACCATCCATGTCATGGACTAAAGAACACATTCATGGCATGTGATGTACAGCATTGGCCACACACACAATAGTCACCCAGGTGACTGGATGGGGGATGCAGTACCAACCTGTGTGGGCAAATGCAGAAACTACAGGCCTGAGCCACAATGCAGACCATTGTCATGTGATCTGATGCCAAGGTATACCCATTGCCTACCTTTGTAAAGCCTGCTGGTACAGTTGACCACCACACACCTGTGCAGACATGCACCCATGTATGTCAGAACTGGCACCCTGTGTGTTTGTGTGTGTGTTGTATGGTGCGTCTGTCTACATCTACACTCACTACAATCCCCCCAGGGCATATTGAAGCATGCTGTCTGATGTCTGACACCACCTCATACTCTTTGCCCATACGACCTCCGTATGACCTGTGTGGTGCATGTGATACCTGCACACTGATGTGTTGTGGCAATCCCACTAGTGATGAGTTGCACTCCTGGCCCTGCCAAGTGTGTCAATTTGAATGCGTCCCTGTGTGAGTGGGCCTGTGTTGACACTGATACCTGTTCATGCAGACAGGCATGTGTACGTCATCTACTGTATATCTACCGTATCCCTGTTGCAGATGCCACTCACCATCACATATATGTTCTGAGTGCTCCACATCAGGTAACCCATGTGGTGCATCCAATAACTGCATCGAGCTGTGATAGTATTACATAGTTGTCGGGGGTTTGATACCCTGTGATGGTAGGTGTGTGACACAAACACGCTTCAGTTTTACTCTCCCACCCCTCCCTAACATATATTTGCCTCTGTCTGCCTCCCCCACTCCCTCTCTGGTAGATGTGGAAACCCACACATGCCTTGCTTAGGCAGCAGCATGCATATTTTAAGTGATGTTCATGATCAGCCAATGGCCTCTGCATGAATTGCAGCCCTCTCCTAGCGGATTGCATGTGGAACAGCTGTGGTAACATTCCCATAGCCAATTGCATGGAAACACACTCCAATACTTAGGAACATCATGGTGGTGTTGGCCCTTTTCAGTCACTGTGAGCAGGAACTAGATCTGTTGTTTGGCAAACAGCATCTGAGATGGACTGGGGATTTACCTCTAACAACATGCACTGTGGAAAGAGGCCAACAAACAGGAGGGGATGTGCTTGACATGACTACAGACTGTAAGTGCTGTTATACTGCATTTGGAGTAATGTTGGTTTAACAGTGTTTGTCTGGATATGCCTGTCGTACATGTCGCAATACCTGCCATGTCAGTTCCATGTATATGAGGAATCCCCATCTGCAGGGTCATCTGCAGCCTGGGCAGTGTGGTGCCTTTGGTTTCATGTGTTAGCCACAGTGCATCTATCTGTGGAATGCAGAAGGTAGTGTGAGGATTGCAGTCTGTAGATGGTATAGGCTGTGACAGTTACTGACATCATATCCCTCATAGGACATATGTTGCAACAAACCCCGTTACAATGGAAAATATATGAGGTTATCACAGCAACATGTCTATACTGGCCCTGTGTATGTGCTGTCAGCCACACCTCTGTCAACCTCTGTACATATGGTGTGCATGAAGTGGTGCATATGTGCTGTACACCATAAATAGTGTCATCATATCTGATAACAAGCCAGTGAGATATCAGATTGCTACATATGCCATGTACAGTAGGGGTTATATTTCATGACATAAGCTGGACATTCTGTGAATGTTTGTACAGTACTGAGGTCTGTGTAGTGATGGTGAATGTTGACAGTGTGTGTTTTGTTAATATGTACTTTTGCCTGTGTACAGACTGTGGTAGATGTCATTGCTCTATCTCCCCTTCTATCAGATGTTACATGCTGTCCCACTGCATGGTACCGTTTTGCTGTACATATTTATAGGGCCATACACACACATGTCCCATACCACAGACAGCCATCAGACCAAACTGTGTAGCAGCCCAGTATATGTAGGGTCATTCTGTGAGCGACGCATATGAGGATGTTGTAGCACAGATAGTCCATATACTGTAATATTATGCTAGCTTACCATATGTGGCTGTGGCTGTGTTTACATTGATTGTGGTTATGCACTGTCACACAGGTGTATCTTACCCTGTGCTGTGACATGGCTGTTGAGCCTGCTATATATGCAGTTACATGTGCATTCCCCCATACGAGATGTAGGCCAGTGTTGAGCCAGTCTGCCTGTAGCCTGCACAGTGCCTTGTTACATGCCTAGCAGATTAGTGTACTTAACCAGTGGGATGTCATGTGCAGATACTTGCCAGATGTACTGCTGCCGGGCCTCCCTTAAAAGTCATGTATGTCAGACAGAGCAGTGGGATGCTGTACAGATGTATGTCAGTGTCTAGTAGGTAGTATGTGTCCATGGCACCCCTGTACCAGCAGTCATTATGTGTCAGGCCAGGCAGGAGTGTGTGAATCCAATACCAATGGTGCCAAATGTATACCAGTCATTATGTGTTATACCCATCTACATGGCTGTCTACATCCATATTGTCAGGCCTGGTATACATGTTGTGCACTAAGGGATTATGTGTATACCTCTAGACTGTACAAGGTGTGTCCAAAGTTCCACATATAGTGGCCAATATCTCTGCTGCACTCCACAGGGGCATTACATTCTAGCAGCGGTACTTTGCAATGATTTCCTTAGGATGTCTGTCAGTAGCCAATGGCACACATGTTATAAGCAGATGTCACCTTCCACACACACCATGTCTGTGAAGACAATCCCAATGACAGTAGCAACAGTCTAGTAATATACCTGCTATACATACCTGACATCCCCTTGCACTACGACTTTGGGACTCTAGGGGCTGGAGTATGGCTACACTCCATGTCCAGGACATATGGTGGAAATATATGTACATATACTTATCCAGATAGCCATATATATATATATATATATATAGACATGTGTACTACTTTCAATTACCACTGTCATAGCAATACAGCATGTGGGCATGGTCCCTTTACATTTCCTGTGTGATGGACATCCTTCTTGTGTGTGGGCATCAGTGTTACAGACAGCAGGTAGCAATACCTTTTACAGGAGAACCTGCACACTCAGGCCGGCCACATATTTGTAGGAGGATCAGGAACTACAGATGACTGTGAGTAGAGTTGTGCTATGCTTTGCATAGTAGTGGTGTTACAGGGTGTGTGTGTGTGTGTGTGTGTGTGTGTGTGTGTGTGTGTGTGTGTGTGTGTGTCTGTGTGTGTACCTTGAAATGCAGTCTGTCTGGATAGCTTACTACTGTGGGCCTATCCTCTTGCTGGACAGAGGTATGCCTATCATGTGTTGTCCGTCCACCACACAGGTCCTGTGTCAGATATTACATTGGCAGTGTGTGTGTTGTGTGCTATCAGTACATGGCTACATCCATTTCTATTTCTAACCTCAATTCCCTGACTAAGGATATGTTGCAGACTATCCTGTAACACCAGCATCTTGCTTAGTGTATGGCAACAGTGTTCCACATGTGAGCCTGTGTTCCAGCCTATGTCCCCCATCTACATACCAAGCTTTGCACATATGTCATGCTGTTGGGGGTTGTTCTGTAGTGGGCTGTGAGTATATCACACTGCCATTGCTGCCATTTGTCCACTGCTGTTGTATTCCTCACACATACAGTGGGGCTGGGGCCATATATGTGTGGGCATCACCTACACATCACAAGTGTGCCGTTATGCACTGCAGAGGCCAGTGTATGTAACAGTGGTATATGGGCCTGTATTACTGAGTCTAGGTGGGGAGCACCATAAATGACCTAGGCTGTTACAAAATGTGGGGATATCAGAGGTGAGCTGCCACAAGGTATCTGGATGTACAGTACCACACACTTCACCTGTATTGACATTACTTACATGAATTGGGGTACTGCAAGCCTACTGCCTCCTGCCATACAGACTATTCTGTTTATCAGTGGTGGCTGGCGACTTCAAATCAAGGGGGGATGCAGGAGACAGCTGAATGGCTGGGGCCAATGGGAAGGGGTGTGGTCAACTAGAAAGGGGAGGAGCTCTGCTCAAAACCACAAAAACTGGAACTTTAATTAAATACGCTGCCCTGGGTGCTAAACCATCGTTATGAGAGTCCAATCAAGACAAAATGAAGTGTAGAAGAAAAAAAAATATTTCAATGCAGTGGCTGCATGACAGCTTACTTAATATCTAGATGGAAACAAAAAGGTTGTGAGGCATGAAAAAATAAATTAGTTTTTAAATACATTACTGGAATGCCAGTCAAAATCAAGTATAAGAAAAACAAGCAGCACTCAGCTCAAACCACTTCTCTTTGCACTGTGATTCTAATTATAATTTACATTCAGCTTTATTAAAGTACTAAGTAACATGCTGAAAGTAGCAATCTCTGTGATACCCCCACTTGTAAAAATGTTTCTTATCCAAAAAAGACCTGCTGCCTGACAATAACTATCCACTTATTTCATGGGGAAAACATGATCAAAGTAAAAAATGAAATGCAAACAAGAAACAAGCTCAAGATACATTGCTTAAAAGATTATTGTACAGGTAATGGACCACACATGATAGATTGGCATTCTGTTTGGTTTACAGGTAAAGCCTGCAAAGATGACTGCTAGTCTCCAACAAATGTAATGAGCTTCTTAAAATAATGTAATCCTGTCCTTTATTACAAATACTGCCATACGCATTTCAATTCCCAAGGCTTATACATTATCTAGTTATGTAAGTATTCTCTGCATGGCAACAACAGAAAGGCTTTCAATGCTGGCAATTCTTAACAGTATGCTTATTAAAGCTTACTCGCATCTTACAATCTCAGACAAGCTTACCTGATGGTCATTAAAGCATTGCTACTTAAACTCAGAGCAACAGGCACATTCTGAGTAATAATAAGCATAAATCAACAGTATAAAAATATGACAGAAACCAGAACATTCTGCAAAATCAAGGACAGAATAAAAGTAGTACTTGTGTTTATCTTGGATGGGGGGATACTCTGCACATTTACACTGCATAACTGCTCCTTGCCTTGCTTGGACACATCCAGAGTCACTACATGGGGGAGTGGGGTGCAACAAGTATGCCACAATTTGAAACGTCTCTGGATGACTGTGATGGCCCTGACACATTTGTCATACCTCTCAAACTCAGATCAAGAAATCTGGACAAAGCCATACATAGAAGTGGGACAAAGGCCCAAAAATAAGGACACTTTTTAAATATTGCTCTTATAAACTTAGAAAGATAATAGAATAGTAGGTCTTATGGTATGCATAAGTATAATAGTATGAATTCTCTGTAGGGTATGAAATCTGAAACTCAAATTTCTGTCATTATTTTCTAACTTCAGTCTTTAATGATTTGCCACTAATTTGCCAAAAAAACCCCACAATTTTATGAAAAATGGACCAAAAATGTGATGCAAAAATATAAAATAGCCACACAATACAGCTGGAAACCTGTCAAAGAAGGGACACTTTTTTAATATTAGTACTGCTAACTTGAGCAGCTGGCAAAATAAAAGAATCTACATGCATTTCTGAAATAAAAGTAATCTATAACTCTGATTATTACAGTTATTAATTGTAAACACTCCAGGTTTTCTTCCAAAATTGCCATTTTGTGGCGGGAGTATTAGGGGAAGAGCAACATTTTGAGCCCAAATTGGAGACAGTTGAGAGGTGTGTAAATGCCTAATTCTAGAAAGCAATTTATCTGCATGTACCTCTCAACCTGTCAATGCAGGAAATATGGACAAGGCCAAATATACTGGGGGAACATATAAACAGTACTAAAAATTGTTGTATAAACTGAGACAGTTGATAGAATAACAGGTCTTGCTTTAGTGTGCATTTTTCTGAAGGTTATGAAGTCTGAAACTCAGTGTCTGTCATTATTTAGTGACTTAATTTCTAAATTATTTTCCAGAAAACCACACACTTTATGAAGAACAAACCAAAAATAAGAAGCAAAAATCTATTCATTCTGTGAAAATCTGGACAGTTGAGAGGTATAGTTCAGCCGGGGCTGTCTTTGAGTTTGCCGCCCTTCCCCCTCACAAAATCATGCTCTAATGGAGCCTCCCCCCTGCAGCCATTCCAATGAACCTTTACTTGGCTATTTTACCCCATTTACCATAAACACTAATGTGCATATTGCTTTACTTCTACGATGATTTGGACTTTTTGCAATTTACAGTACAAGCACTAAAACATCTGCTAAACAAAGTAATGCAATCTCACAATGAAAACAGACTTATTAGCATTAAAACTTCCCTGCCCTTGAAAATCAAATTCATTGAAACAGCATTGAAACCCACATTCAAAGAAAATACATTTTGCCAGTGGCAGATAAAGATTAACTTTGGGTTGTTTTCAAATCATAGGCCCCTTGCACACGAAACATACACGTGCTCTTTGATACACCTTCCTGATTGTATTAAATTATATTCCTTGTACAATATAGTACAGTTGTTAGAGGGCGTTTTAAATTTGTTGTTTTGAACATTTTTCCAGTAAACACTGAAACAAAATGCATGCACCAATAATGACAAAACTGCCCAATTCAGAACATTTCTATCATAAAAGTCTACTCAAACTTCTACAGTCCACCACTATCAGTAAATATGCACAATCTCTGAAGAATTAAAAGTCATCTAAATAATTCCACATTAAAGAAATATGTAACTAATGAACAGGTTGCTGCTAGCAAACAACGTTATATTTCATTGTTTCATCAACAAATAAAGTGCCTGTTGCCCTTGAGGAATAAATTGCCTATGTTGCATTAAAAATGATAAGCTAGTAATATTGCAATAGGGAATGGATGGCAAACTGATAACAGGTTCATATAGTTACTAGGTATCTTCACCAAGAAGGATTGCAGCATCCACTCCTTTACAATACAGTATAGTATCAGCAATGCATCTACCTACTGTGGGAGTAGAACCCACAGCCTTCTGCATCAAAAGCAAGTACACTACCTGTTATGCTATTAACAATGCAAGCAGACTTAGCATAAGCAGCCCTAAACTTTTGTTTAGACAAGAAGTCTGGAACAAGACAAAATTTAGGGGGGGGGGGCAAAAGACCAAAAAACAGGGACACATTTTAAACATTGCTTATATAATGTTGGGAAGTTGCTAGAATAAAACACCGTGTTACCACCATACATTTCACTGCCAAATATTGGACCCAGGACCCTGTGCAAAATAGTCAGAGCAACATACCATTATGCCAAATCATCTGTTTTATGAAAGAGAGGAAGACTGAAACTAAATGGCTACCATTTAGTGAATTCAGTTCTCACCATAGCTATCAATATCTTAGCATAAAATACCTGAACAAAGCTAATAATGGGGGAATACAGCCCCCAAACATATTCAGTGAATTCATTTCTCACAATAGCTCTCAACTTTGGCACAAAAAACCTGGATGAAGTCAGTAATGTGGGAATACAGTCCCAAAAATAAAGACAAATTTCAAATATCCGTCTTATAAACTTAGAAACTTGCTATAATAATAGGTTTTGTGTTACCATATACTTTCTGAAGAATATGAAGTCTGAAATTCAAATGCTTATAATTTTTATTTTTTTAACATTTGTTAACCAGGAAAGTCTGACTTGGAACAAAAGCCAATTTTCGACAGAAGCACTCCAGACACATGTCTTTGTAAGATGTGAGGACAAGAGAGCAAACCTACACAGGGAGGAAATGCAGAATACACACAGAAGACACCCCAGCCAAGAATCAAACCAGACAACCTGTAGCTGTCAGGCAACAATGCTACCACTGCACCACTGCACTTATTGACTGTGTTAAGAAACAAAAATACTGAAACCACAGATTTTATGAGGAACAGAACAAATAGGCAAAAATCTGCAAATTTTTATAAATTGTGGTGGGTAGGGAATTAAGGCTCTTGTCACTTGGCCCCAAGGTACAAGGTTCAAGTCTTATTCTCTCCCCAACACCATGTAACAACTGAGGCACTGCACACACACACACACACACACACACACACACACACACACACACACACACACACACACACACACACACACACACACACTACCTGAGCCAAATCTGCTGTAAAGCAAAGTCCTTTCCATGCTGAGTAAATCCCTTCCTTCCTGCGAGAGCACCTTGTCCTTTCTGCCTGCAGACATTGCAGTCCAATCCCCTTCCAGTCCATGCAGATGTAACTACATAGACTGCTGGGAAACTTTGGAGTTGAATGTTGTCTTCATTCTATGGACTGCTGGTGGAGACAGTCTGGATTCTGTGCGTATGCTCTAGACTGGTTCACCAGCAGTCCAAATGCCGTGCATGTGCGATGTTGTGGGACTCGCATTTTTTATTTTCTCTTTTATTTTTATTGTTCACTTTTCTTTTCTTTTCTTATTTGTTTTATTTTACTTTTTATAGCTGGGGGGCTGCAGTCCAATAGCATGAGCCATTCCTGCTGTTTATTATGCCTTGTTATGTATCAGTTACAACCCATTTGATCACAAAACGTCATTACCTCCTCTGGAGTTTGTATATAGTGTAGATAGAGGCTGCTGAACTACACACCTGCAGTACATACTGTTGATTGTGTGGTATCCTGTGGCCCAGTCTGTCTTCACATTTGTACATTTTGAAGGGCTTGGCCTGTACAGCAACAGTTGTGAACCTTTCCAGACTACTGTATTAGTGTAACTGTTTCACAGTTGCAGTATTTTGTTTATATGGTTGTCAGTATCTGAACAGCTATATGACATGGCATATAGAACTGTTATAGTGCACAATTAAAGGATTCCCACTTCTGCAAACCTGTGTGTGGTGTCTTTCCTATGCCCTTTCTATGGGTATATATTGCAGGCAGTGATATCTGTATCTGCATGTCTGTGTCTGTTTATCTGTATCCTGGGAATGTTGATGGCTTCCACATATTACATGTCCTATGGGAGGCAGACTGTACATGGTAGTGTATTGCTGGGTGCAAGTGTTTGGCTGTGGGGGGGATGCCTATTCATACAAGACGTATAGTGTGTGGGGCCTCTCAACCCCATTAATGGTGCATGTGGACATATGTGTATTTGTTAATCTGCAATTGCCATCTACAGATGTATGGCCATATATACCTATACAGCTATATATATATATATAACTGCTAACAGATGTATAACTATGTGCGTATATACCTACATAGATATATATCTGCGTACACATATGTAATGTGCTGTGTATATGTAGACATATAGATGTCGACACATATATGTGTTGATTTAGGCATATGCATGTATATATGTGCATATATAGTGATATATATGTATATAGAGTTAGTAAAACAAAATATATATTTATATATATGTATATATATATATATATATATATATATATATATATATATATATATATATATATATATATATATATATATATATATAGATATGTTGTATCTGTTTAGATTTTAGTATAGTTACACATACAGACATCTAAACGTTGGTATATATTCTCTGTAGTGTTGCATGTCAGGACTGGATGATATGTTTCTGAAAACATTGAACGTCTGTGTATCTGTCATGACTTAATGGTACATCACCCTGTCTAGGGTGTGCAGGGTCCTTGGTTTGAGCCTTGCAAGAGCTGTTTATTTTGTTGCTGGGCAGAACACGGCCCATTGGATACAGAGTGATTAAGGCACTTTAAAGCAGTTGTACCAGGTTTGTGTGGGTTTGCGCCAAGCTAAGCATTGCCTACACAGGTTAAGCAATTTAAAAGCTGAGTGTATGAAAATGTAACCGGAGGTTAGCAGTGCTTACCATCATGCAAACCCATGCAAACCCGCTTACAACTGCTTTAAAGTACCTTAATCACTCTGTATCCAATGGGCTGTGTTCTGTCCAGCAACAAAATAAACAGCTCCTGCAAGGCTCGAAACCAAGACCCTGCACACCATACACAAAGTGCTTTACCACTAAGCCATGACAGATATGTATAAGCATGATGTTTTCACATACATATCATCCAGCCCAGGTATTCAGCCCTACAGGGAATGTATTCCCCAATGTAGATGTATTTGTGTGTGTATATATATTCATATTTAAATGATATAACATATCTATATATGTAGATATAGCTATAGAAATATATATATACATACATATATATATATATATATATATATATATATATATATATATATATATATATATATATATATATGGCAATATATACATATATACATAGATACGCATACATCTAGAGATATATATGTATACATCCATATGCCCACATATATACAGCACTAAAAATGCATATATGTAAGCATATATATGGTTCACCTTTCAAAGGGAGAAATTCATGTCTCCGAAAGCTGGAAGGCCAAAAGTATGTTTTCAACATTGCACAATCCTGCAATTAATGCATCGAATGTGCAATGAGTGAATGTCACTATGCATTCGCTCATTCCAGATTTGGCAATTTGGGTGCGGATGGCACTATAGTGGGGATGGGGAATATTTGCCTATCCCCACTGTAGTGCAAACACGGAGTTAGTTTATCACAGTAGGGGGGTTGTGGGGGGTGCAGGGGGGCTTGCCCCCCTGCATTATGATATGTATTCCAACTTGCAGTTCGAGAATCAGCAAAACTGCCTCTAGATTTGCTGTGTTTTGAACTGTGGTGCAATTACAAATGATGGATTGGTCCTTTCGGTTTGCAGAAAAGGCTGTTTGAAGACATGATTGTCTCCCTTTCAAAGGTAAACACATATATATCTATATAGGTATATATGGACATACATCTGTAGATGAAACTGGGAACATAACCACAACATATATGTCCACATGCACCATTGATGGGTTTGAGAGACCCAAACAACATACATCTGGCATGGATATGCATCCCCCCCATAGCCAAACACATCTGGCCTGCAATACACTACCAACCTTAGCAGATCCCATAACCAGGACCTTACAAGACAAGGGCAGTACATGTCAACAGTACACCATCTCACCTGTAGGATGTTAGGTTGGCATTACTAACATATCATTCAGTACAGTCAAGTGAAGTGTCATGCTTGGGGGAACCCCATGGGCAGGCACAGTAAGTAGCTGAGATCCCTCATACGATCCAGTAGGCCTACACCTGACAATGGATTCATCAATGTTGGCAAGGATGACCATAAATCCACCATGTCAGCTGGGAACTACAACATAGTAGCCTGATGATCCTGGCCTACAGGGACATGGAACATATCAACAACGAACCCATGACCAATGTCACTGGTAATCTTAACACATGGGACCCGTCTATGTTGGACTTGTCAAAGGCAGATAATACAACCTGAACCTGGTATACCTCCTAGATGCAATCATGACAGGTGTAGATGAGGGTTAGGAGGTGCACAATGCCTATGTAGATCATAGCAGGCTTTTGTACACCGTCCCACATGTAGGAATGTGTGTAGTTGTTAAGGGCTCTACCTCCATTCACAGAATATGTTTCCACCAGGACTGCTTGGCAAATGCCAACATTCCACAGGTGCCATCCGATGGACATACAGCCCTTCACAGGTTATAGATGTGTTAATACCCTGCTCCACACTGTAGAGGTGTGTAGCACTATTGGGGTTGCTATAACTCACTGGGTCTGGCTGCTGTGGACACATCCGCCATCATTGCAGTTACTTTTGTGTCTATCTCTCCACATAGCTATCTGTAATACTATACAGTGTATGTAATCAGGTTGTTAGTTGTTGTTTACACCATTCACAGTAGTTGAGTGCCTCACACCCTCTTAAGGGTAGGGCTATGCCACCAGCATTGGCACACTCATGTTACTGAGGTGAGGATCGCAGTAGAGTGGGGAAAAGGACATACACCCTGCTGTTAGCATGTTCAATGAAATCCACATTGCAGACTGCATTTATAGCAATGTGTGGTTGTGCCTATCCTGTCTTGGTGGGATTACATGTGCAACAGATGTGTTACCTGCATGGGGACATAACTCCAGGTGTACAGTCTTGCACCTGTACTGCATCCAAACCAGTGGCTCTGTGTGTTATACCCAGCCATGTCATGTGTACCACCCACTACACTTACTAGTGTCCACTGTAGAAGGCCGGCTGACACCACTACACCCATCAGCCATGTGGCACATGGACAAACACAACACAATCAGAATAGATAATGGTGACAACAATACAACATTGTTAAGTACAGCTATGATGCATCATGGCTGCACAGCTACACCTTCCAAGATATTAGCATTTCACTTTACTGTTGACAACATGCTACACAGCATTCCATTGCTACACTGTTGTACAGTCACCCTGTGCATCAGCACCATATTAGCCTGTCACTGCATCGATGTTATGGATGTCAGGAAGTGGCACAGGTATAATCATATGCACAGGGTGTGTTGTTGGCTTTCCAGGGGCCTAGGCTGAGTCATACAATTGACAATGTGTGTGTGTGTGTGTGTGTGTGTGTGTGTGTGTGTGTGTGTGTGTGTGTGTGTATGTATCTGTCTGTGTGTGAGGGGTCTGAGTACAGTTATGGGCCAGTGGTGATGTCGTGTGTGCAGTTATGGGGTTGCCCTAGGTTTGTTGTTTATGTGTGTGTGTGTGTCTCTGCATGAACACAGTTCCACCACATGGCTGCCCTATACGGGGATTTGTTAGACAGCTGCAGACTGCAGTGTTTACAGTTCACCATCTCTGTCCACGGACACGGGTCCTGTGCCTGGCAGGGGTGCTACAGGCAGTATCAGGTACAAAGCCAGATCAAGTACTGTCCCCGAAGGTTGACAGATATCCACTGGATCCAGGTCCCTCCTGGGACTGGCCAGGGCCATGTGCACATGGTCTGCTATGACGGTCTGTGGACAGCACCCCCCCACAGTGCTGGGGCTGGTACTACCATTACAGGAGTGGCTGTGACTGGTGGGATGCCTACGGTGACCTCCAGCTGCTGGTGTTGCTGGCATACGTCCACGTGACCATTGCAACCATCCCTCCCTGTCCTGATGCATGAACATGACATTGTGGATGAGATCCAATGTATCACTCCACCGTCTATCCATGACCTCGGTGTAATTACGAATAGCACCTGCTAGGTCATGGATGCTGTCTGTTACAGAGGTGTGATGAGCCCTCTCTACCCTTAGACGCTGTCTGGTGTACCATTCCATTCATGCTTGTGCCTCCATGACATCTTGGAACATGCGTGTGGTTGATATAGATGTGGCACGTTTGCCAGGTGCATGATGACCAGCAGTGCTCCGACGAGCACCCCTGAACATCTACCTATGTGATACCCTGCCAGACATCTGGCTATGAATGCTGTGTCCTGACACACGTGCCATAGATACCACACAGTTCTGGCCAATGCCAACCGTAGACTGTCCCTCAGCTAAGGCCAATGGTGATGAGGTATGTAGAGGCAGTGTAACTGTGTGCTTGGATGGGGTGGATACTTGTGGATGTCAGTTGGTGGCCCAGCAGCAGCCCCTGATGATCCTGCCTGTGCCTCAACACACCTATCCTCATGGTCACTGTCTGTATCAGTGACATCAGATTCCCTGCGGAGGGACCCAGCCCCACCTCGCCACCTGTGAGGGGAAAACAGGAAACAGAAGACTGTAAGACCTGTACACCACCGCTAAACAGTACACACACACACACACACACACACACACACACACACGTGTGCAGTCATGACCACACACACAGACATACACACATGCAGTCAGCATACATGGCAACCCATACACTCCAGCAGACCACACCTACAGAGAGCTCCAGCACCCCTATAACACACAATAGCAGGTGATGGTGCAGTACAGTATCACACACAAACCTGTAATTACACACATGTCAGCATGCAGGACATGTTGTGCTCAACAGCCTGCATTGCAACTGTAGTCAATCCCTGTTACCAACATTATACATGGCTGTGATGCATGGCTTCTGTTAGTAGGTGATGGCCTTCCCCCTGGAATATACTGCACCCATGTCCACAGCATTGCTGTGCATCTGTTCAGCACCCTGGCATGTACTGTGCACCATGCCTCACAGGTGTACATGCCATTGCAGGATGTGTATCTGTGTGTCAGTTGTGTTTCCGCTGCTGCTCATTGCCTCTGTGTGTTTCTGGATTACATGTGGACACGTGTTTAGTGAATGCCTGATGTGTATTCACAGATGTCCTCATCAGTGCTGCATGTATGAGTAATAGACTACCATTAGACCGACCACAGACACAATGTACTGTACCTATGGTGAGTGTAGAGACCATTATTGAGCCCTGGCTGATGTTGCCTGTGGTACACATAGGTTCATAGGTGAGTACTGGTCTATTGGTCCTGGGGCCTACATAAGCTAGCCACAGGGGTTCCCAGCCATGCACCACCCCCTGATGTTATTTCCCTGTGCCCCTGTCAGACTGTGGCACAGACATACTACCCAGGATGAATTCCCCATTTTCCATCCAGTTGTCAAGTGTTTTTGTAAAGAGGGTCAATGAGTAGCATTGCCTGACATGAATGGGTAGTCCATTCCAGAGTGTGGGAATTCCCCAGGACAGGGCCCTATCCCTCCAGTATGTTCTGTGTAATGTGTTGACGAGGTTTAGGAGCCTGGAGTGTGTGTTTGCAGAGGGAGTGGGATGTCTTTATGTATAGCATGTTCAACTGTTCTGTGTATGACATAGCTGTGTATGTTGGGCAGATGTCAGCTGTGCCTGGGCAATGTGCACTGGAGTGTAGCCACAGTTGTCTGAGATGGTCTGTGTATTGCATGTGTTTGAGGCTGGTAATCCCATTAGTGAGGTGTGTGCTCTGTCAGTGAACATGTACAGCATGCATTATGGATAGGTGTGTTAAATGTGTACATGGCCTACACCTTAGCTATGACATGCACAGTGAATTGCCAAGCATAACCTTAAACCATACTCCCTGGCATCCGGCCGCTGCCTTGCTGGTATCCCAGAGGTACCTACATTGAGATGAGATAGAGTTAATGTCAGTGGCCACAGCCGTGGAATTGCTACAGGGTGGCTGCAATATTACAGTAAAACAACAGCTGAAGTCCACAGTACTACAGAGTATGCATAACTGCTTATCAGTACTACACAGCAACAGACTCCACATCTCACATATGCATGATCTACCTGTACAGATACATACACAACAGTGATCTACTGATACGCCCTGGAACCTTACTTGCATGCTCCATGTCTGGTGTGTATGTAGTGCCAACCTCCATGACTGTATATGTCTGTAGCTCTTGTGACTGGGTAGGAGCTACCAGGCTCATGAGCAGCTCCTCCACTCTGGTGAGGGGGGATGGATGTTATGGCCCCCCTGTTCCAAGGTGGTCACCCTGCACAGCAGCGGCACGGCGGCATACATGGTGGAACAGGTCCCTACAATGATGGCAGACCTGCTCATACGTACAGCTGTGCATCCCCACCTCATTCTCCCTGTGGACCACATCGTTCCACATAGCTGTTCACTTATGCTGGTCCTGGCTTGTCCGTGAGAAAAGCAGCTGGTAGTTCTGGATGATGCTGGTAGTATTATGTCATCCTCAGTGGCACTGTAGGCAAGATTCCTCAGGTGCACCATACTCCCTGAAAGACATAAAGATGGAAATATGTCTAAGCAACTCATATGGCACTTTTACCATAATGCAATACACATAGTCTCCCGCCACCATATCGGCTCCAACCTAATGTTCACACAACTCAAGTGGTATGTCTCTGGTATATGTACCATTGGGACATGTATTGTATTGTACAATACTTTCTGCTATGTGTTTATAGACATGCTCCTTGTGGGGACACTAGAGTTGCTGGGCTGTTACAGAGTATTTCACCTGCATGCCATTGTCACTGCCACTAAGTTTCCACATATGCATGTGGTATGCTTGCTATATGATTGCTACACATCTGCCATTCTGTGTTATTAGGGATATCTATGCATGCTGTTGGACATATTCTGGGATTGTGTGGACTATTACAATCCACATATGTTCCATGACAGTTACACAACAGTATATGTAGGGGTTGTTTGCCAGCAGGAATACCACTCCCACCTAATGTGCACATGTTACCAGTCCACATCACATCCGTGACCCACCATGGAACCTCATTATCTATTTTTCCGGCACTACTTTCATGTGGAACCACCTCAGGGGATGGAGTCCCCCCATGGAGCACAGATAGACATATGTCTGTCACCCAGTTAGGTCCAGGGTCTTGTGCATAGGGAGTTCCACAGAGACATGGGGTATGTGCTACATCACCTGGAGGCATGTAGTGCACATTTAAATTTAACATCAACTCTTCATTTTAGTGAACATTTATATATAGCGGTGATTTTATATATCAAAACAGTTGTATCACTTTAAGAAAATTTATCACTGGCTTGAATTTTGGCGGGCTTCACAGTGAAGACTTGCTATTTAAACAAGTATTTTTTATCTAATCAATGTTTGCCAGTTTATCTGAGGAAGTCTAACCATCGAGTTAAATGAAAAGCGTTGGACAAGTTTGTAACGTTTCATTATAATAAAGCTTGGCGAGCAGTATTTGCCTAAGCAGATTTTTTCTTTCTACACATTCACAAGGTTCGACATGCATGTTCCTCCTGCTCAGCCCACAGCCCAGGCACCTTTATGACCATGTAGATGCTGTTGTGACTGTCCATGGGTGGGCATCATGTTCCCTTTGATCCCATATGGAGGCTCAATGGCCTCCACATTCCAAATGTAACTACCCATCCACAGTGTTTAACCACCACATGTGTAATATACCTGCCCTGTATGCTGTCTTGTTTGTCACCCAACCAAACCTACATACCAATGTGTGCCTAATACCCTTCACCAACATATATATCTCACCTTCTCAAACAATTATGATGTGTTCCCAACATGGGTTACACACCACACTCCATTTTGCAGCCATGTACTGGTGTGTAGATATGTTGTGTATTGATGTGTGATGTTCTCTCACACATGTCATGGCAGGGGACATGTATTGACATATATATATATATATATATATATATATATATATATATATACGTACATATATATATATGTGTATATATATATATATATATATATATATATATATATATATATATATATATATAGATATATATATATATATATATATATATATATATATATATATATATGTATATATATATATATATATATATATATATATATGTGTGTGTGTGTGTGTGTGTATACCTATACATGTCAGTATTATGTATATGTGTTTATGTGTCTGTGTGTGTGTATATATATATATATATGTGTGTGTGTAGACATAAACACACACACACACACACATATATAATAATATATATATAATATATATATATCTGTGTATGTACATATATATATATATATATATATATATATATATATATATATATATGTAGACATACACACACACACACACACATATATATATATATATATATATCTGTATGTACGTATATAGATATATATATATATATATAGATATATGTGTATGTATGTATATATGTATGTATATAAACATATGTGCATATATGTGTAGATATTTTGTGTTGTTTATATACCTATATATATGTATAACTGTCCGGGTTCTGTAGACATACACAGCTGTGAATATGTATCACACATATATGTATCTGTATGTGGGGTGCATACAAACATCAGGTCCACACTCTTGTAACTCTCTTTACTTTACAGCTGAACTGTTCTGCCTTGCTGCAACATAGACAAGGTGTCACGTGAACACAGACTAACATTAGGGGGTATATATGGTGACAGATTTTAGATAAGCATATTATACTGCTATGGCAGTTGGGCATGCTATGCTACGCTTTAACATGATTGTCCTGCAGGTGGTGTGGTCTCACACCCATGTGTCTATCATGGCAGTATTAATACCCCCACCAGCCGTTGTCCACAGTAATGTACAGAACACAGATATCATGAGGGTCACATCTTTGCCATTCACTGCTGATCTGCACATTTGACAGGTATGTCTCACTGCCCACAGAGACTGACACTATTGTCCAGAGCAGTTGTTGAACAGAACATCCTTACAGGAACAAGTACTGATGGCACATATACATCCTTTCACATTATACATCCTGTTAATCTATGCCATATACTACATGCAAGTAATTGCATATCTGTTTCACATACCTTTTATGTTTTTTCCTCTGTAACACAACCCTGAGCTTTGTTACTTTTATTAAAGTTGTTTTTTTCTTTCTCTCTCTCTCTCTCTATCACTCTCTCAGTCTCTGCAGTAGAGTGATTGAGCTGGTTTGAATAGATTGCAGCATGCTTTTGTTGGTATTGCACATGATCAGGTGATGGCCTCTGCACCGGTCAGTGTCCACCAGTTGCTAATTGCATGAAGCCTACTGTGTAGTACTTTAGATAACCACTGTCATGGCAGCCCTGTACTTTAAAATACTGACTTCTGTGGGCGTTGTCCCTTCACCTTTCCAGTATGGATGACATCCTTCCTGTGTGTGGACATCAATGTTACAGACAGCAGGTAGCAATACCTCTTACAGTAGAACTGGCAGACACAGGCCAAATCCACATTTGGGTAAGGTTCCAGACCTACAGACAGCGTGAGTAGTGTTGTTGTGTGCATTGTATCTTGCTGGTCTTACAGGGTTTCTGTGTACATGGTACTTTTTCATGGAATGTTGTCTGTCTGCATAGCTCTCAACTGTGGGCCTATCCATATGATACCAGGGGGATTGGCTGTTAGGTTTTGTCTGTGCACTACACAGGTATTATCCCAGATATATCAGTGGCATTCTGTCTGTTGAGTGCTATCAGTACATGGCTACATTCATTTGTATTTCAATGTTGTATTCCTGCATAAGAGTATGCTCCAACAAATCCTGTAACACCAGCAATTTCCAGGGTGTGTAACAGCAATAATACAAATATGGCTCTATGTTCCTGCCTCTGTCCTCCACATATATGCCAGTCTTTGTCCTGCTGTGATACAGAAAGGGGTTGTTAGGTAATGGCCTATCATTATTTACCGCTAGCATTACTGCTATCATCCCAGTCATGTCATGGACTCCCAAACCAACTGTTGGGCTGTCCATATATATGGGGGCAACAGCTGGAGAACACATATGTGCCCTTGTACATTCCAAAGGTAAGTGTGTGGTACACAGTGTTCCTTGCCCTTGTACAGCCTTTTATGGGGGGGGGATTCAATGCCATTAACCTAGGCTATGACACCTTTCAGGGATATAACTGTTCAGACGAGGGTCATTCAGTGTGATAGTAAGATATTAGGTTAAGCAATGTTATGTGCAAGATAATGTGACATTAACACAAGTGCTACTTTTCCCCCTAGGGCTTGACTACAAGGTATAATTGGAGGCTGCTGAACTACATCTGTAATTGTTGATTGTTACGTATCTTGAAAATTCTACTGTTGTACTAATTGAAGGCCTTGGTCTGGACAGCATAATATGGTATATATACACATTGCTTGCATCTACTGTTTTGTGTGGGCCTTGCATTCATCACTGATTACATATTTCAAATTTTATGTGGTGTACGTACTGGCGTACATTATTGTATAGTACACAAATAAAGGTTACCTGTGTATGCATACCTGTGTGTCGTGTCATTTCCTTTGAATTGTGGGTGGGCATATGTTTAATGTCTGTATTCTCATTTGTGGGAATGGTTGCCACACTACATATTTCACAGTTGGCAGTTAAAGGGCTTGTGGCTGAGGGATATATTTTGCACCCAGGACTTCCACACTACTTCTACATATGTATGGCTACTGATACCTTTTGTCTGTGTATATGTGTATGTACCTATATATATCTCATATGGCTATATATATATATATATATATATATATATATATATACATATGAACATATGTATGTATCTATATACAATTGATTTTATATGATTATTTGTGAGTCATACATAAATATATATATCTACATATAGCTGTCTATCTGTCTACATTTACAGATATATATCTGTCCATATGTCCATGCATGTTCGAGTCATATTTTGGCCTGTTCCTCATTCTCTTGGCAATTGACATGGATGATTGCAGCATTGAAGTCAGTAACTGGTGCCAACACTTTTGTGTTTCACACTTCATCTCCTTCTACATATGTGTTCTAATACATATAACAGTGTAACTAGCAACATTTTAAGTGTATTAGAGCATTAGTTGACATATATCCCTATTTGTACCCACAGTGTGGCATACTTTGTCCAGACTTCTTGCATTAACAGGTTGTGTGGTATGATAGTAATACATTTCCTGTACTGTTGACTGATTGTGCTGGATGATATGTTTGTGAAAATATCAAGTTATGTATATCTGTCATGGTTTAGTGGTAAATCACTTTGTGTATAGAGTGCAGGGTCCTGGTTTTGAGCCTTGGAGTGGCGGTTTATTTTGTTGCTGGGCAGAACAAGGGGCGTTGGATACAGAGTGATTAAGGCACTTTTAAGCAGTTGTAAGTGGGTTTGTGCGAGTTTGTGTGCCGGTAAGCACTGCCAACATCCGCTTATGTTTTCTTACAGTCACTTAGCTTTAGAATGTCTCAACCTGTGTAGGCATAGCTTACTCCTGTGTAAACCCATGCAAACCCGCTTACTGCTGCTTAAATGTGCTTACTGCAGCTTACCCCCGTGCTAATTTCTTTAAAAGAAAAGAAAAAGGGGTTGATAGGAAAGTGGTGAAAAATGGGGCACAAAGAGGGAAAGACAGTAGGGAAAATAGCTAGGCATGTGCAGGAAGGATATAGGAAAGTTCCATAGCTGCCCATTTCTTCTACAGCAACAGCTGTGCATATACACTAAATTTGCAGGTACATTTGGACCCTCAAATTCCTGGGAGAGGGGTGAGGACAACATATATTCATTGTGATGCCAATTAGACCAGATTACATGTGTCCAGTGGACACGTGTGCAAAATGGACAGCTGTATATGAGGCAATATTTTTTTGTGGGAACAGATTGCCCTTTTTTTCAGGTGGAAGTGGGATATTGGGGAGGGGTAGTTGGTATATTTGGGGAGGTAGGTTGGGTAGGTTAACAGACAAGACACACAAGATGCATACAGGGCCGGTATATGAAACATGTGGGGTGTAAACACCTTGGACAGGGAGGGGTGTTTGGAAGTCGCAAGCCCATGAGCCCCTAGCTGGAAACAGTGTGACTGTGGTCCCCACCCATGGGCAGTCACCTCTGCACCTTCACAGCTCCAAAGGTGGCAATGCTGGGGGCTGTGTAGGAGGGGCAGACTCACCCTCTAATAGTGCCACTTGGCCCTCAAGCTGGTGTAGCCGGTCTCAATACTCCAGACTGAGCTCACTACGCACCACGGTCTGGATCTGTTGACAGGTGACAGGTTCCCCTCCACGCCCGCTGCGAGGGGGGGGGCAAGGCTCATCCCCTGCATAAGTTCCACCCGAAGGTGGCAAAGGGCCCATGGAGGAGGAGATCCCAGGCTGAACCCCAGATGTGCTGATGCCCGGTGCCATGGCCAGCTGAGGTGGGACAGGTGGGTCCGCTGGGACCAGCCTTCCCATACAAGCTGTGTTGTCGCAGATTTATGACAGATATGGGTTAGTAACAGTCAACAGCATTCAGGATTAGTTATAACAGCATGCATAGGTATTTCCATTAACCCAAAACACCAGATTTAACACAGTTGCAGAGCAAGCAGAACACATGCATATATGGAACAACAGTGGCCATTACAGGAGCATGCAGGCTTCATTGATGGCAACAGGCCACCAATATGGGTGTATTTTAACATAGCACATACATAAAAACAAATGTGAATATTTATAAACCTATATGGCCCAACAAAAGTTTGGAGTGTACACATACCAGTTGAGGAGTGTCATTGGGTTATTTTGCACATATGGTCTGGGTGAGAAAGAGAGTTCAATTAACAACAAATATATCCTTGTAGTTTTCACAATATTCTTAGTCACTGCAGTGATCTTTCCCTTACATGTATTATTACACTACCCAATGGAGGTATATTGTACACTGGTATGTTTATAGGTTATTATATACGTGACTTGTGTCTAAAATACAGGTGTGACAGGCTGCAGGTGTTAATGGAACATATGTTGAGAATTGCTGTTGTACACTTTAGGTGAGGTGCTAGAATGACAGGTTTGTTTTTATATACATTCTCTGACTATGTACACAGTTTATGTCATTGACAGCTGCCTACATTTCTTGGATCATCACACTGAATTTTCAGGGGAGCAGGGTACCAGGCTGGTGATATGGGCCATTTATCTGGACCGATTGGAACAGTTGTGGGGTATGAATATGCATACAACTTTCAATTTGAACATTCTAGCAAATTCTTACAGTTGTTGGGTGTAATTATGCATACAGCTTTCTATCTGAACATTGTAACAAAATCTGTACAGTTGTGGGGTATGATTATGCATACAACTTAGTAGCACTCCCAGGATTCAAACCCCTGCTGTGTGTGACAAAAAATTATAGCTAACATCAGAGTACACTGTGCTATCAGGGAATTGATGTAAAGGTTTTGACTGTTTTCTAAGTCTCCCTGACTTGTACAATATGACTGACCTCTTGGCATATCCAACATTGTTATGCAGGACTTCATACATATTTTATCTGCATACCACGGTGTGGGTGACACTGCTTAAGATACAACAGTACTATTTATAGTATGGAACAGATTGCCAACATATGAGAGAAGAGTAAACAGAAGCACTCCAGGGGTTATACCTTTATTCACAGACTATTACACATTTATTTCTACTGGTACAACACTTTCTAAGGCACTTATATTTATTTGTTATGACAGTACATGCAGACTAATTACTAACCTGCCTCACAACGCAGCCTTTGCAGCCTAGCATCATGGGCTTGCTGATTTGCAGCCCGCTCATCTGCAGCTGTCAGAGACATACAGTGATATTTAGCCATACCTATTCATAGTATACACAAGCCAGGCAATTATTTACTACTTACTAGAATGAGCACTTACTCAGTACTGGGGCATTGGGCATCTGCCAAGACTCCTGGATCCACTGTTCCAGTACATCCCCCCTCTGCTGCTTCAGGTCAGCATGGTGGTGCCTGACCTGCTCACCAGTCCGGGGGATACATGTGGCACTGGTGAGGTCACAGGCAAGACTGTCCGAGGCCTCCATTTTATACGGCGAGCCCTGGTACTGGCCCTGCAGTAGTCTCTGCTCATGGTGTTTTACCAGGAGCCATACCATGATTTTTGACTCCTGGATGCCCCAGCGCTGCACTCTAAATCGAGTGCCTTCACCCACACCAGCCATTCTGCCTGCAGTAGGAAGCTACAACCAGTTATGAGAAGGATTCCCACCTGTGGGGTTTAAATACAGCCAATTTCCCACACTTTCCCATGGTTGGCCAGTTTTGAAAAGGCTAAGCTATGGGCACACCTGCTTATTTAAGGTTGGTACTGCTTAAAGAGGTATACCACTAGGCAGACTGAATTGGCTTCACTACACATTGCTTACACCTATTCATTTTCCCCTGGAGAGCACTCTGCTGTGGCTTGTAAGCAGCCCCCCCCCCCAACACACACACACTCATCTTCCACTTTCTCTCTTATTCCCTTCTGTTAGCAGATAATATCCATAATCTGATCAATACTGTGTGTTTGTTAATTTAAACTGAGACCGCAGTTGCCTAGTGATGCAAGATTATCCTGTTTTTCCACCTGAAAATGGTTAAGAAATGACTTACAGTTTCAGAGCAGTCCTTGGTCAATTGTGATTGTTTCTCAAACACTAACTTGTCTTTGCTTTGGCTCATTAGCAGCAGTACAAAGAACTGCCTGCTCACACCCTTGTTCTCCCCTCCCCCTTCCCTATTTATTACCTTAAGACAATCCCAAAGTTAATAAACATTACCTGTGGCAGGCACCATTTTTTAAAACTACAATTACCCTTGTCACTATCATATGTTCATTCATCAATTAACTCTGTTACCTGATTGTTAACAGCCCCCTCATAAGAGCAACTAACAGGGTCTCTACCCACTTCGCTCCCCACCCCGCCCCCTATTCCCTCCCGCTCCCAGTGGTCCCATCTTTATTACACTCACAAACCCCTCCCATCTTTCCAGCAGCCAACCACAGCGCTAACCCAACACTACCTCCTCCATCTTCCCACTACTGTCACATCTCCTCAACTAACATGTACAAGCATACCTTACCTATGCTCACTGCATGCACTCTCCTTGCATATCTTACATCTACCAAAGCTCTATCATTCCCGCACTCAACCACTACCACTGTACTACTACTCACACCACCACTCATGTCTCACCCTCACTCAGCTCCCCTCCCACCAACTCAAGAACCATCCCTATGCACCCCCCACATATTCTACCAACTATATTACTCAAACATAAAGCATCCCTACAACTTAACATAGTAACCCTCCCACCATACCTATTACCCAAAGAGCACAATCATAAAGTTTCCCTTATAAACAAACACATTCAAAAACTGGGAAAACTAATAACCTCATGCATATCAAAACTAGCCCTAAGTGGAGATATCCACCCCAGCCTTGGCACTACCATCTCCAACCCCAATCCTCATAATCAGACTAGAAACCACAACTTCTCCCATATTACAGACAATAGAAAGCCAAATGACGTCCTTCTTCTAAGCCTATATATTAGAAGTATATCCAACAAAGTCCATGAACTCCATGCCACCATAGACTTCTACTCCCCAGATATAGTCATCTTGACAGAAACCTGGCTAAAACTTCACATTACCAGTGAGCAAATACTCCCTACAGGTTATGGCATACTAAGAGTAGACCGGCTAAACAAGAAAGGAGGTGGTGTAGCTATAATATTTAAGCAGCATCTAAACATCCAGATCTTAAAATCATCAGCTCCACAAATAGGCAATGAAGAAATAATATATACCATCCTCAAAATAAACCAAAACAAAACCATCAACATAATTGGATGCTACTTCCCACCTGGCCAAAACATCCCTCCACTAGAAAACCTCCTCAGCTGGTCTACCCACCATCTCCCCCAAGAAACTATAATTTTAGGTGATTTCAATATTGACTGGCAATCCTGTTCTGGCAACCATCCAACCCATCATGTAAACCTTCATGGCTTCACCCAACTAGTCCAGTCGCCAACCAGGATGAATAAAAACTCCAGCAAGCACACTACCCTGGATTGGATACTAGTCAGTAAGAGCCCCCAGTCATATATAACAGGCTGCTTATCAGATAGCCTCAGTGATCACTCCCCAACATTCCTACTGAAAAACTACCTATACCAAGCTAAACCTGTCATCTACCATCAGATACGTAAAAAAAATAAACTTTAACCCACTCACATTCATCTCATCCCTCAAATAATGTAATTGGCATCCTCTAAAGTACCTCAGTCTTGATGACGCAGTTGAATTTATTAATACTACCTTCCGGAGCATCCTTAATTACCATGCCCCCATAAGACTTTCCAGAATCAAAGCACAACCCTCCCCATGGCTACAGAAAACCACTAAGTCAGAAATGAAAAACAGGGATAAAGCCTGGGAGCACTGGCACAAAACCAAGACCCCCTCAACTAGACAGAAATTCCTAGAACTACGCAATAGAGTCAAAAAGCTAATAAAACAAGACCAATTCCAATACTACCAGTCTGCCCTAGACTCCTCCAAACACAGCCCCAAACAATTCTGGACCTCCATAAACTCCATCCTCCACCCAGGTAAAGTCAGTACCCCTCCTCCTAACATCCCTCACTCCTCAGAAAATATTGCTACCTCATTCAACACACATTTCACACAAACCATACTATCACTAGCTAAACAGCACAACCCCCCTCCCCTCCAACCCACACCTTCAACTACTAATCTCCCCACTGCCTTCTCTTTTTCTCCTGTACCTACCTCCAACATAAAAAAACTCTTAACTAAACTTAAACCCACCAGATTAGCAGCAGACAACCTCCCAAGTGAATACCTACAAATCACAGCTGATGCTCTGGCCTACCCAGTATCCATCTTGATTAACCGATATCTGTCAGAAAGTTATGTTCCACACTGTGGAAAGTATCACATATAATTCCCCTCCACAAAGGCGGACCCTCCACAGAACTAACCAATTACCGCCCCATAGCTATTCTCTCTCCACTCTCCAAAATACTAGAGAGATGCATACACTCTCAGGTCTCAGACTACCTCCTTACTAACAACCTCCTTTCCAATACTCAGCATGGTTTCCGACCAAACCATAGCAGCACCACTGCCTTACTCTCCTTTACTAACACTATCCTTCAGCATAAAAACAATGGCTATCTCTCCTCTGCTGCTTTCCTAGACCTATCTAAAGCATTTGACATGGTCCCACACAAACAACTTATCTCTGTCCTCAATAACCTATCCTTCTCACAATCAGTCACCAACTGGTTTCAGAGTTACCTGTCTGACCGCCAACAATCCATTGTATGGCAGAATGACATATCTCCCCAACTATCTGTCTCCATAGGGGTTCCCCAAGGATCCATCCTTGGACCCCTACTCTTCTCTGTTTTCACAAATAATCTAGCCTCTGCCACCACACATGGCACACTCATACAATACGCAGATGACTCGACCATCATCTGCTCAGCCCAGTCCCTACCAAAACTGCAAAAAGTCACACAGGAAGCCTTTTCCTCTGTTGAAACTTGGTTATCCTATGCCCAATTAATACTCAACCCAAACAAAACTAAACTACTCAGCTTCCAACCCACCAAACATACTCAAAACAACTCTCACTTTAACATCACAGCAAAAGACAACACCACTATATACCCAACTGAACAAACCAAATTGCTAGGAGTGGAAATAGACAATAAACTAAAATTTGACATTCACATATCCATGACCATAAAAAAGTCCACAAAAAAACTAGGAGCGTTATACAGAAATAAGCATCTTCTCACCAAAGCAGCAAAGATTTCAATAGCAAATTCCCACCTTAACTCCACCCTACTTTATGCCTCTCCAATATATACCAACCTAAGGCAATGCGATCTAAACAAGCTAGAGACCTGCTACAACAAAATTGCCAAATTTGCCACAGGGGCATCCTACCATAGTCACCACTGTCTCTCACTTGCTGAACTGGGCTGGCTTGAACTCCCTCACCTCCTTCAATGGTATCAACTCTCACTCACCCACAAACTAGTAAACCATCCACTAAATGTCCCATCCCTCCAGAATCTACTCCAACCCTATCGCACCACCAGACCACTAAGATCCAGCAACAAAAATCACTTGCAGATCACTAAAGCCAATAACTCTGCTGGTGAAACACTATTCTCTTGCACCATAGACAAATTATGGAACTCCCTCCCACCCACAATTGCCTCCGTACCATCATGCACCCACTTCAAAACTTTACTAAAAGCGCACCTAAAAACATGTTGGCTATGCCCTTGCAACTCCCACTCTAATATCACCCACCCCATCCAACCACTACCTTTCTTTCCACTCCACTAACTACCTTGATTATAGCAAGATCAGATGCTCATAAGCCGAGTACTTATACAGCAGGAACTTCTTATTTTAACATTTGTTAATGTCTGTTATGTACTTCACAGATAAAGATTCTAGTTGTCCACTGATGTACTATGTTCTTCATCTGTAAATATGTTGTAAGTAATTGCTATGTAAATTGTTAATCGCTATGTAATCCAATGTAACTACTGTCTGTTTATTTTAACTGTGGAGCTTTTCTCCCCGGGCCTCCGCTGAAAATGGACCTACATCCAGTCGGACACTCCCGGTCAACAAATATAAATAAATAAATAAATAAATACTAACTTGAGCTGTGCTGCGGTTAGCATTGCTTAATAGTTAATTAGCACTATATTTGCCATTTGGCAGTGATTTATTCTTCATTATAGATTCTATATGTGTCTGGTATTCATGATTCTGCACTTCTACTACTTCTACACTTTATTACAATAACACCTCACATCTATGCTTACTGCAGTACTCCAGTTCACATATTTATGTTATGTAGCAGGTTATACCACTTCACACTGTACATAGATTCAGTTCACATGTTTGGTTTGATTTTCCTGTGGTGAGGATTAGTTTGCTGATACCTCATTCATATCTATTGCTATAATGGCTTAGTGGTTAACTACTGTGACTATAGTGTACAGGGTCCTGAGTTCTAGCCTTGCAGATTTGTTGCTGGGCAGAACATGGGCCGTTGGGTACAGAGCGATTAAGGCACTTTAAAGCAGTTGTAAGTGGGGTTGCGCGGATTTGCACGACGGTTACAGTTTCTTACACTCAGTTAGCTTCTACTTTGCTTAATCTATGTAGACGATGCTTATCCCCATGCAAACGCACTTAAACATGCTTACTAGTGCTTATATATGCTTACTACTGCTTATTTGTGCTTAAACCTGTTTACTAGTGCCTTATTCATTATGACACTGACACTTCACATGTGCATTTAATGCAGTTCTCTAGTTCATATTTAAATGTTATTATGTAGGTTATACAGCAAAAAGATGTAAAAATATGTTTATATACAGATTTCACATGGAAAATGGTATATGCTGCAGTGGGACTCAAACCAGGAATGCCTATGTGTTAGGTGGATGCTTTAACCACTACACTATTGTTGTGCTGCTTCATTTGCATATATATTCCTTGTTATCCTCTTCAGCCTTTTCAGCTGCTTTAACCATAGCTAAGCGATGGGCAAACCCACGCACCTACGGTTAGCTGTACTCTGGGTTTAAAAAAAAATAATAGGGTTTCTTCATTTTATTTGTATGTACTGTTGCTGTTGAATGCATGGGGAATGTTGGTGGGGATATGTGGACACCTGTGAGCGGTCTTGCTCATTTATTTCCAGTTTCTGCTGTTCTACTTTGCAGGGGAATGTTTATTCTAAGAGCTCTGCTCTCAGACACACCCCCTGCACTCTTTCACACTCCGTGAAGGATTAGGAGATCAGGCAATGCGCCTTCATTAATATGCATGGCACGCTGCTGTCCTCCTCCTAAATTGCCACTTCCGTGCAGGACTATATTAGTCCTGCATGGAGGATTAGTAAATCCAGGGGAGAATGATTTAAATACAACCTATAAAGAGTTGCACTTATTTGTTTATTTTAGTGATTATCATACCACTAGACAAAAGTCAACCAGATGCTTAAGCAACTCAGTGAGTTGAAGTGGAAGAGAGAGTTGACTCATAGAGTTGTATATGCTCACAACATCAGCAAGGGTAGTGTGTGTGTGTGTGTGTGTGTGTGTGTGTGTGTGTGTGTTGGGGGCTACTCTGGTGTTTCTTCTTAAGTTACTGTTCTATTATTGTTTAATTTTATAAGTGGAGGTCAAAGGTATCCACATTTTATTTCTGTTTTATATATTTAACAAATGTTTTTAAATACTTTATTGATGATCTATTACTTGATAAAATGACTGGCAGTTTAAAGACTGAAGAATATGAACTATATTTAAAGCTTAAATAATTGAGTGGGGGGAGGCTCAGAACTGTAATTAGATCATCTGATACTCTGTGCAGGTTCCCAGATGGTTTCCCTCCTCAATTTCAAGTAAAGCAAAAAAGAAAAAAAGGTTTTCTCAAAGAAACAAAATGTTCCCCTGTGCTCTGAAACTAGCAAATTGCTTGCTACAAATTTAACAAGCAACTTGTTACAGTTAAATTATCTCAAAACCACACACTGAGTACTTTAGCCTTGACCACAAATGCAGTATCGGATTTCATTTATGAAGACATAAAATGCTCATGGCTTCATAACCCAATGCCAGTACTGCACTCCATCAACACCTGACAATCATGTCCCCTAACAGCTTGTGCCCATGGCAGCCTCCCCCTTTGTCATTCTCTAGTTATGGCTCTGGGGAACATGTTTAGGTGCCTGTGCACATAGAAAATATTGCATAATAGACTAAAACAGATTTGTCTTATTCTTATATCAAGGGTTTAACTTATCAGGACTTCTGCATCTGAACTAATGCGGCAATGTCTGTTAAAGATCAAACATTTAGGGATACTACTTAAAGTCCGAACACACTGAAGTGAGCTCCCCAGATATAGGATTTTTCCTGTCAGGTGGGTTTGCAGGTAAGATATATTAATTTACATATTTCTGAACTTTTGCCTAAATATATATGAGATGCCAAGACCTGCAAGTTATGATATGGGTATGTTGAAGAAATTAAAGTGATAGACACTGGGAGGTAGAATTCAGCCACCCCATAATTCAAACTGAATTAAACTAGTAACTTCTAGCATTTGAGAAAATAAACATACCGACATATTAGATTTTAAGGCTTCCCTTAGGTGACTGCTTTCTTCCTCTTCTTGCTTGCAGACAGACTCCATAGATATCTCCATTTTGGCAAGACTTAAACTCTTTAAAATTGTTACTGTCATGCATAGGATGTGGACTAAAGGTCAGTCCTATAATTTATAGAGGTTCATGCTTGTGTAAATGACTTTAAATTTGTCCCTTTGAACAACATGAAGGAATTTGATGAGTAGGTGTTTGAGATTGTGCTGTGAAGACCACAGAATTAGTGTGGAGTAAACTGTATCCATCTTCTAAACTTTCTGACAATGCATTTACAAAGCATGACTATTCAGTAATTGGTTGTGAATATTCTTAAAGGAACACAATTTAACAGTGTTGGCATATTGGGAAGATGATGTGGTCAATGGTGTAGTTTGCCAAGATGGCTTGCATTTGATCTATGGAGGGAGAGGTGGACAAACTTACATTTATTAAAATTAGAAAGGTTAGAGGAGCTTTTTTTAGGCCAGGCATCAGGTATAAACCTAAATCAGCAGCAAATTTAGACTCTGATATTGCTTTGAGAGCATTCTATACAAATATCCATAGCTTATCTAATAAAATGAATTAATTGAAAGACACGGCTAGAGACAAATGTTAAGGTTATAGTTAGCACAGAGACTGGGAATACCTTAGATGTCTGTATATATATTGAAGTTATGTGTGTACATAATTCATTAGACATTGAGAAATTTCAATGTTTTTTCATAAGTCCATACAGGGTAATCTGTTTTTTCACAGACTAATTTAGAAACTAAAAATTGAGTGCCCTAGTATAAATTTGAATGATTTTAGTTATCTTAAGGTAAATCATCAGTGGTAATGGCACAACATGTAGTGCACTCACCTTTGGTGCAAAAGGCAGTGGGTTTTATTCTCACACCAGGTAGATGGATTACTGACACTGCAGTGCAGCATGGGGGGATGGGTGTTACATGCTTGAGTGTGTCACGCTTTGGATGAGATGTTGAACTGAGAACCCATCTGCCTAAGTTGTTAGTAACTCAGGTGGATGTAAAAGATCCCAGGGTACATATCAAAAAAAGTATGGGAAGTTCTCCAATGCCCTGGCAAGATTATCCCCAGTAGTATAAAATGCTCCCACAGTTCTCCCCTGTAAAGAGTCTACTACCCTATTGGGACTAATCTCATCAACAAACGGCAAATAACATCTAGAAGATATATGTGAATTTCAACTGTTATACTTTAGAGTTTGTTGATCTTGTTAACTTATGGGTTAATTGATCAGTTTCCCTATAGGGGTAGTAATATTCTAGATTTAGTTTTGACTAATAGAGCTAGACTGGTTAGTAGCATTTAACCATCAGAGCCTCTTTCTGTCTTCAGATGATACTTCTGTATCATCTGAAGTTCCATTTACTTGTGTTTTATGGTTAACTACAAAGGTAATTGATCATAAGCTGGTTAACTTTGATGCAGTAATTAAAAGTAGAAGATTTGTGAACAGAACACATATCTGTGATTCTATTGCTGGTTCTGATGGCTGAGATGTGTTATGTGATACATGTGTTATACAACTAAAATATGAGGAATAGCTGAGCATAAACAGAAACCTGAGTTTCTGGTATGATGAAGCAATATTTTAGATAAGCTGCTGGGGGGGCATTTCCCAAACATAAAAAGTACATTAGAAGTACAAAAAGGAAAATATTAAATATTGCTGCTAAGAAGCTGAAAAGCTGATTATACTTTATAAACCCCACATGAAGTTTGGTCTGTCTTCACTTCTGATACTAAAAATTGAGTGCCCTAGTATACATTTGAATGATTTTAGTTATCTTAAGGTAAATCATCAGTGGTAATGACACAACAGGTAGTGCACTCACCTTTGGTGCAAAAGGCTGTGGGTTGGGTCTAATATCTTTTTATATATCCTTGAAAATATTATAACATTATTGTTACTACATTGGATAAAATGGTAGAGATTTTTTGTGAGTTATTTTCACAGTCTGTGTAAAGTCTGTCATTAGGAATTAAAAATCTTTCCCCACTGTCCATGATTCACTGCCTGCATAGTGCTAGAAATTTGGCATCAGTATATTTAAATAGGGTGTAGCCTCCATGTGATATGGGACCAGATAGGTTGCCTGCTTATGTGATTTGTAAATTAAATGCTTCCTTGTTGGATCCTCTATTATTGCTTTTTAATAAACTGTTGAAATTCAGTGAGGCACCTCAGGATTTGAAAGTATCTCATGTTGTTCCTGTTTATATGAGTTTATATGAGAGAGTGGTGAGAGCTGGCCTATGCCTGAAATTATCACCCTGCCTATAAATCTAACATCTATTTATGTATTTAGCATTTAACAAACATATGTGTGGACTTGTTCAAGGACTCTTTTCAGCCATGACCTGGGCCATGTAGACAAAGACATTGTATAGGTACAGGAAAACATAAATTCAATTAAACAGAATAACAATAAAAGTAAAAAGCAATGTCTTTCAGCTTTTCCCGTTTAGGGGTCGCCACAGCAGAATGCCAGTCCACTTATAATTGGCAGTAGATTTTTACAGTGCTGAGGTGCCAGCCTGATGCCCAACTTTCAACGAAGGCACACCCATTTACACACACACCTACCTGCATGTCTTTAAATGTCACTCGACTGCAGGGAGAACATACAGACTTCACACAGAAGGCGCTCTAGCTGAGAACCAAACTGGAGAACCTCTTGCTGTGAGGTGACAATGCTAATTGCTGCACCACCAGGGCCTCCAAAAACAACCATCCAACAATAAAAGTATACATTCAAAATATAATCAGATATTAGACCCAAAATAAGTAAAGCTATATACAAAGAAAGCATTCATCAACTAAGATTAATAATTAGTACAATAAGAACTAAATGAGTAATGGTAAAAAATGTCAGATTAGAAAAAAGATGCATTTTAGCTGCAGTACACTACTAGTAAGACTATTTATATTCGGCAAGTGTTCTGAATATTACTTGCATGAAATTGTTAGACAAGACAACTTTTATTCTATTAAATTAGGCATTTACCAACATGGATTAATTATTGTAATTTAACTAGTCTTGTTAAGTTTGTATGACTTGGTCAACCTGGGAATGAATAATGGGCTATTTGTAGCTGTGATTTGTCCACACCTGGTCAATGTGTTTGATAAGCTTTCATATGATATTATAGTGTCTAGCCTTACTGCTTGTGGTGTCAATCTATATATAGTTAAATAGATACAAAAACAGTAAACAGGTAGGATACATCATGTGGGAGGCGCAGTCTAAATACAGTCAGGTGTTTGCCAGGGCTCTGATATGGGTCCAGTATTGCTTAAATTTGTTTTTTTCATACTTCTTTAGGTCTGAGAGATGTTGGCTATTTACATATGCAGATGAATATAAAACAGTCCCTGTATCAATAGCAAGAGATTATGTTGAAGAAAGCAGCTATCAACAACAGAAATGAGTAATGACTAGGCAAAACAGTTAAGACTAAGGTTCACTGTTAATAAATCTACATTTACATATTTTGGAAGGCCTGGACTATTAATCCTATCTGGTTGGAAGGCCAGCCCATGTCTGTGGTTACATGAAGGAATTAAGTATTGCTACTCAAGGCATGGGGTGCATAATGGTCCTTACCTCAGAGATACAAAGTACAAAGTTTGATTCTGACCACTAGTTATTGGATAAGCTTGTAACAGTCTGCAGACTGATTGTCTAGTATTTACCTATGAAACTATAGACTGACAGTTCATGAATATGAATCTATCATCAGAACTTGTGCTCTAAGAGTGGTGGGTAAAATTTAAGGGCATTCTCTGCAAGAAATCAGATGGTCTTGTGTAATTTATATAAGTCTTTAATCTCGCCCATTTTAGAGTATAATTCTATCTCATGTGCCTATTACCAATCAGACCATTAGAGTTAGTTTAAAGAAAAGTTACAAGGAAAATTGATGCCTTGAGGCATTTGTCATATCCATACAGACTAAGGGGTCTGACTCTTCTTAGTTCAGTTTACAGACTGATAACAGCCAGAAAGCTGTACTTGGCATACACTGTGTAAAAAGATTAGGTTTTATAGGACTTAATGGGTCTAGAAAACTGTTCTCTGGCTAGGTTTGTCAGGACACTTCATTTTAACTTTAAAGTCCAATAGAATAATACCAGAAGAGGGATAAATATATAACTCAAGCCATCATAAAGTTATAGAATGGCAACATTCGGCAAACTCAAGAATATTTAAAACATGACTTCATGACTGGTTTGGGCCAAAGAAATATGATGACAATTTGAAGACGTGTTTCTTGATGACCTTTGGGACTAAAACACAGGTATAACAGAGCTTGTGAACTTAACAAACTGGATGACTTCGTGTCAGGCACACATACCATAACTGGAAAACAAACTACAAAAGGGAAGAACAAATGAATAAATATCACAGGATGGGAAGCCAAATGCAGCGTGCAAAAGCACAAACTCACTAGAATGGATGCCACAGCCTTATTAATGTAATGTGAAATACCCAAAAGTGGCTGATAGAGTCCCTAGCCCAGTAAATCAAGCACAAAGGTGATGTTCCCACACTACACAAATTATCAATAAGTCCTAGAAGCAAATTTAATGTCAAAAGTCGCTGCACACTGTAATGTAATGTATAAGACCACTAAACAGTATCTAACTTCAGGTGAGATACTCCAGTAGTCTTGTATATGCTGAACACATTTTCCTTCATCATTAAAGCAACTATGAGCACGGCAAAATATGACCATAGTCAAAGGATTCAAATATAGGAAATTAATATATCCACCAAGCACATTGCAACATCCAAATGTACAGCTAAGGGTGTAGAGCAACAAACATCATTATAAACATGCATGACGATCCAGAGCTCTGATGTAGTCTGGAGGATATTCCTCTTATTTTCTGCCATCTCCTGACAGATGGACTCGTGCCTCTGTATCCCCTTTCATCCTCTATGGTATTGACAGCAGGCCTCCCAGAATGGATTCCTTAAATGCATCTACATTGTTTTGCATATTTAAGATGACCATCTACAACCCATACAATCCAAAATATTTGAATGGCTCATATTCCTAAGCTGCCCTAAACTACCACTCAAGGCAGCAGAAAGCTCTTGCACAGAAGAGAACAGAGGGGTTGGGGCAGAGGCAGCTGGTGGAATGTCAATAAAATCCTAATGCTATATTTTCCATGACTGCTTCTGATGTTGTTTTCATCAAGCCAGTCAAAAACGTGACTGTCTCCCAAGAGCAGGTGTTCCCCCAGAGGCTGAAGCTAGATGGTATCATATCTGGGGGCAGATGTGCTAGCGTCATCTGAAGCTTCTAGATCCAGTATCATAGTATTTTTCCTAGATGGAGCAAACACAGTGAGGCCTGGCTTCAGGATATGTCACATGCACATTTAAATACAGCCCTCTCAAGATCTAGGATGACATGTTATGGATTCAGTGTAATGCTCAGTTCTGCTACCAAGCATATTAAGATGTTATATACCCATTTATATGTTGCATGATTTTACTATATATTAGGCAATAGATCAAAGGACGATATCAAGCATAGTCACAAACTACAAGCCTCCCGTGGGCCATACATTGCTGTAAGCACACAGTTATCAATACAGGGTTTATCCAGATCTATATATGTAAATAAATCAGTATTTGTAGGAGACAAAAGTGAATGGGCAGTTTTAAAAATATGGTTCATATATTTATTGTACTACATGAGTTTGTCTAAGGATATTCTTTTATGAGAAAAATTGGATACAGTTTCATTCGACAATCTGACAAATTATAAGTAATTCATTATTCAGCCTGCATACTCATGAATTACAATGGTCCATTTAGTAATTCCACTAATGCAATTCATCTTTTCTCACTGCCATGTATTATTGAACTTCCAAAGGTACAATCGTATAGCAGCGTATCTTAAGACTCACAGTACTGTTGTATTTAGTGATAATATCTGATTTGCTTATATTCATACACTATTGTCTTACCTACTCAATTTCTAATATATTATTTAGATCAGTAGGAGGAAGAGAACAAAAACAGACTTCCATGGGATAGGATGCAGTTTTATTTTTGCATTTTTGTGTTTGTTACTTGCTGTTTAATGAGAATGTATGTAACTCTGGCTACTGCAGTATCCAGTTTATAAATGTAATGAAGAATTACATTTAAGCTCCTTATTTAGTTGACATTTTTTTTAAGTTAACAATAACCCTTTTAGTATAAGTCTCTTACTACAAGACTGAGAGATTTGCAGAGTGATTTGGTTGCTTGGCTCTGTGCCCTGTTTAAAACTGGAAAATTGCAAGCACTTATCTGTAGTGTAAGCTGAGAACCACCTCATATTTGGTTTTGCTCCAGTAAGAAAACAAACCGTGGTTCCTGCCCTTCCTAGCACTCTCTGATTTCTAAATTAAGACTAAGACATCATAAAAAGTCCCTTAATACCATACATAATCAAAGCTATTACTGTACTTCTAAGAATCACATCAGCCCTCTCCCAAAGTTGAGTCTTTGTTCTAAAACATAATGCAGATATTCTGCTTTAAACATTTGCTACCCATAATCTGGGATATTTGATCTTGAAATGCACAAAAGCAGCTCCCAAAGAGGAGGGGTCTGATACTGCCATATGCTGGTTTACTTAAACCCCTTTGAGAATAGAACACGTTCAAGTTCCAGCCAACAAATAAGTACAAATAATAAATGTACAACAATGTGTCTGTGTTAAACAAGAGAAATGTCCAAATATGTTAAATATTACTGTGACTACGCAAAAATCATATACTTCCGAAATTATAAACACAGCATATGAACACGCATGATTCCTAAACTACTAGAGATACACACTACATTCATGTATTTTTTCCCAGTGTATTTCATTTTTTTGTTAACTGTGTAAGTGCAGTAATAGAGCTCAGTGTGTATGGTTTTTAAACCTCTCAAGTGCCTGAACCACCTAGGTTTGGCTTCTATCTGACTATAACTGTGTGTGCCTATGTCACACACTTGGGTTTGGCTTCTATCTAACTATAACTGTGTGCCTGTGTCACAAAACACGAGCTGTGTGATGTAATGTATGTCTAACTGTTACATTACAACAAATACTGTTTAGTTTTCCTTTTAAGGATCTTTCCTATTTTTCTTCAGCACTGCAAGTATTATATAACCAGTTCTTCTGCCACGTATACTGGCATTATTTGCTGTAATCTGTGTAGAATCACTCTGTTTTAGAAAACTATATGATAACTTTATATGATCCATAAATGTTGATAGAAGATGTTTGCATCAGCAAAAATCAGATGGCTGATTTTCAAGAACAATCAACTGGTACATATTCTACCAATAATAAGAATGAACTTGCAATGACTGCTAGATACCTTAGTGTATACTGTGCCCTATCAAATGTGAAAGGTTATTCTTAGCTTTTTCAGGACTTAAACTTTTAGAAGAATACATGAGCTTAACCTTTTGCCCCAGATTCATAGTGAGCTTTACTGGAAGTTGCAGGGACTGCACAATGCAGGGCGTACCAGAAAAGTGACTCACAAGTAAACAGGTAGATGTAATGGGATCCTATCTCGCCCTACATTCATAACTGATGGGTTCTCTAATTGGCTGGGCTACCCCTTATCCCAGAATGCACCACGCCTGCTTCCCCAGATCTCGTTTGCCGTTTTTCAAGCTAGACGTGGTCTCGACATGGCTGGAGCTAAGTAGTTTTTGGTTACTTTTTGGTCTTTTGACCTAGGAGTTTCTTCATAAATTTAACAAACAGCTGTTTTAACAGCTTTACATGTGTGTGTAAACCTTTTGGTGTGATTGCTATTTTTTTCTATTTACCGGGCAAGGCCCGTTTAAGTTAAAGGGCCCTTGCCCTTATTTGTGTGTGAGTGTGCTGAATTTGTCTTACTGTAAGTTCTGTTTTATCGGGTTAAGCCCATTTAAGTTAGAGGGCTTCTGCCCATTTTTTGTGTGCTGTATCTCGGGCCAGTCCCAGTTTGAGTCAAAGGGCTCATGCCCTACTTAAGGTTGTTCTTTTCGTTGTGGTAAAACAGTGACAGGATGTCGAAAGAGCAGAAGTCTGGTTTTAAAAAGTGCACCAAGTGTAACTACAAAATGTCCATTACCGATAGCCATGCTGTTTGTGTATATTGTTTAGGACCAAAACATTTACAGGAAACATGTAGTGTTTGTCATGCTTTTTCCTCTGGGGTCCTTCAAGAACGTAAAAATAAATTGATCCTTAAGGGTCTTATTAAGCCCTCCTTTGAGGAAGCTTTGGCTTCTCCTTCCTCTTCAGCTTCTAAAAAGAAAAGGTCGTCGGCTCCGACCAGTCCGTCAGAACCGACTTCCAAGAAGCACAGGTCGACCTCTTCTTCCTCGGCTCCAATGGCTTCGGAGCCTCGGGTGGAAGGGTCTGCCTCGATACCTCTTTCCTCGGCTCCATTGGTGTCAGAGCCGCAGGTTGGGGGATCGAGAGGCAAATCACCTGCTTCGGCTCCTTTGGTCTCAGAGCCATTGGAGGTGTGCAGCTCAGACTCTCCTCCCTCGGCCCTGAAGTCCCCTTCGGCGCCGATACTTGTTCATACGGTTCCGGATCCGGTGCCGATGGTGTTGGAGCCGTTTCAGAAACGGTCCCCTGGTCTATCGGAGCCGAGAGAGAAGTCGTCTCGGCCCCCATCTATTTCTTCTAAATCCTCCAGGTTGTTGGACTCAGATTTGGACAGGGTTATCCAGAGGCTTTTCCAGTGCCCGGTTTTTGCAAAAATGGTCTCGGCTCCAGCCCACTCGGCTCCGGAGCCAGCCCCCATTTCGATGCACTCGATTCCTCCTCCAACCTCCTCGGAACCATTGGAGTCGGTGATGGTGGAGCGGAGCAGAGTCGTCCAGTCGGAACCGAGACCCCCTCGGAGCCTCTCGGTTCTGACGATCATTCCTACCCTGTCCTTGGCGTCAGGGTCCGGTACCTGGACTTCCTTGGTCGGAGCCGAGGGGAACACTTTGGAACTGGTAGCTTCGGTGCCTAGTCTCCCCCTCGGAGCATTGGCCGCAGGGATTCCCGGTACCGTCATGGTCTCTCAGCCGGTGTCCTCCATAGAGTCTGGAGGTCCTGCTTTTGAGGCCATGAGGAGTGCGCTGGCCATGTCCTTGCCGGCTCAGCAAGTCTCTACCTCACTGTCCCTAGACTTGGGAACTGGTGCTTCTGGTGTGCTTCATTCCTATGACAGCGGGGCCCCAGGACCTGAGGATACCCCCTTGGAGGTCCTTCTGAATCCGCTTCAGATAAACCTCCAAGGAAAGAATTGTGCAAGAGGAAGCACATTGACTCCCAGGATGAGTCTATCACATCAGATACTGACCTCAATGATGTGGAGGGGTCCCCAAAATCGTCCTCGGATGACATCTCATTCTCAGATATCCTCGAGATCCTGCGACAGAGAGGCGATTGGCAGTCCAAAACCCCTTCCGCAGAGGAGTCAGTCTTCCTCAAGGCTTTTGGGGCCCAGCCCTCTGCCTCCTGGGTGTCTCCACCCTTTGATGAATTGCTAGATTTAGTTTCCCAAAGGGTGTGGGAACACCCTGACTCTGTGGAACCGATGCCCGCCAGGCCTAACAAGTTCCTCTCAGCCCCTCCTCAAAAGGAATTTTTGACCAAAGGTGTTGCAGTAGATGCGATGGTGGTGGCATCTGCCACTCAGCAGGAAGTGGCAGAGGCTTCAACGTCTATTCACCCTCCTAATAAGGATTCCAGGAGCATGGATAGGTATGGGTAGCGTACCCTTTCTTCAGCGGCCTTTACCCTGCAGTCGCTGAATTATCTTTGTCATTTTACCAGGCTCCAAAGGGACCTCCTCAGAGAGTTAGGTGAGTCTCTTATGGGTAATCTTCCTGAGGCGTTAGCCCAAACTGTTGGCGCCCAGATGACTACCCTATCTTCGATAGTCAACTCGTCCATGAAGCTCATCTCATATGCGGCCGAAGGGGTGAGTAGAGCAGTGGGAACAGGCGTGTCTCTTAGAAGACATGCCTGGTTATGCTTGTGTCTCTTTGCGGAGGCCTTTAAGTCTTCCTTCACCGACGCCCCCTTTGATGGGTCCTCCCTGTTTGGACCCAAGGTGAAAGACACACTGACTCAATGTGAGCAGGAGGGCAAGACCTTGACTGCCGTGGGGGCCAGTTTCTCCGCTCCCTCTAGACCTTACCCCAAGGCCCAGAGAGGAGGGAAAATGTGGTTCAGAAAATCTCAAAGGTCTTTCCCTACTCCACCGAGTGATCCCCCCTCTAGAAGCAGGGGGGGGATTCAGGAAGACGCCACCCCAGAGGCGGCAGAGGCCCCCACAACTCTGGAGACTGCGATTCCTTTCGTGGTCCATCCTACGCTCACAGTCCCTGAGACGTGGCCCGACTGCGCATCTCCGGAGCCAGTCGGGGATTGCTTTGCGGAACACCCACAGGCTTGGGAATCTATCACCAAGGATCAGTGGGTGCTCCGAACCATAACCGGAGGCTAACTCATCCCTTTCATCAAGCCCCCTCTTCCTATCAGGAAAATCCCGGATGTGCCACCCAGTCAGCGGGATCAAGCAGCGGTTGAGGTCTCAAAGCTGCTAAGAAAAGGAGTCATCCAGCCTGTCCCCGCCGACCAGATTGGATCAGGAACTTACTCAAGACTATTTTTGGTGCCAAAAAAGACAGGGGACTTGAGGCCCATTTTGGACCTCAAATCATTGAATCGCTTTGTAAAAAAATCCAAATTCCGAATGGTCACCCTTCAGTCCATTCTCCCGTTATTGGAGAAGGATGTCTGGATGTGCTCCATAGATCTCAAGGATGCTTACTATCACATCCTGATAAGTCAAGAGTCCAGGAGTCACTTACGCTTCCGCCTGGGAAACCAGTCATTTCCAGTTCCGTGCACTGCCCTTTGGTCTCAACACTGCCCCCAGGGTGTTCACCAACTGTCTGGCAGTAGTGACAGCTCACTTGAGAAGTCTAGGATTCCAAGTGTTTCCCTATCTAGACGACTGGCTCCTTACTGCCACCACCAAGCATCTATTAGTTTGAGCGCTTATGACCACAGTCAGTTTGGGTCATTCACTAGGGATCACGTTCAATTGGGGAAAATCTGTGCTGCAGCCATCTCAGCGTATTACCTTTATAGGCACAGAGTTAGACACAAGAAGAATGCAGGCATTCTTGCCGGTAGAAAGGATTCAGGTCCTGCAGTCGCAGGTTCAAACCTTGTTACCCAGATCACGAGTTCAGGCCAGACTGATTCTGCAGTTATTGGGTACGATGGCCTCGACTATTCTACTAGTCCCCTTAGCCAGGCTGCACATGCGGGTGCTGCAATGGCTACTGTCGGTTCAATGGTCCTTTCAGGATCTCCCCTTGAACCATTTGGTCCAGATTACAGAAATTTGCCGTCGGGACCTACGTTGGTGGCTGCTTCGGTCCACCCTGGACCAGGGGCGACCCTTTGCCCTTCAGCCTCCCGTCACCACGGTGACCACGGGTGCCTCCCAGATAGGGTGGGGGGCCATTATCTGGACAGGTCTGTCCAAAGTACGTGGCAGGCTCATGAAACGCACTTACATATAAATATCCTGGAAATGAGAGCGGTGCTACTGGTGTTGCAAGCACTTCATCATTTTCTTCCCCGGGGTACTATTGCGATCCTATCCGACAACATGCCGGTAGTCTGGTACATAAACAAGCAAGGCGGAACCAGGTCCAACCCTCTTTGCCGAGAGGCCATGAGAGTGTGGCATTGGGCGATTTCTACCCAGCGTTTCCTAGTGGCAATGCACATTCCAGGGAAATCCAATGTGATTGCAGGCAGGCTGAGCAGGACTCTCCTGTTGCCCCACGAGTGGTCCCTCAATGACAGGGTGGCTGAAAACATTTTCGCCAAGTGGGGCCTTCCTTGTTGCGACTTGTTCGCCAGTCCTCACAATGCGAAATGCAGGGAGTTCTTCACTCTGACTCCCTCTCAGGGGCAGATTCCCAGGGACGCTCTAGCTCACAGTTGGCCCCCCGGTCTACTTTACGCCTTCCCTCCAGTTCCCCTTCTCCCGAAGGTGATACAGAAGGTGATTTATCTAGGAAGCAACATGATTCTGATCGCTCCACACTGGCCTCGTCAGGTTTCCTGAACCACATGGTTCCCCTTTCTTCTGAGGTATGCGGTGGAGGGCCCATGGTTTCTGGACCTGGTGCCCGACCTGTTAACTCATCAGTTGGGACAGTCTCATCCATCCCTCAGGTCCTTGAGGTTGGCCGCCTGGTTACTCCACTTCCAACCTTAGTCAGAGATAACTCTCGTTCTTCAGACGTCATCCACATTTTGTCCTCTTCTCACAAACCTTCCACTATTAAACTGTATTCCAGCAAGTGGAAGAGGTTTGCTATTTGGGCCCAGCAACGAGGTATAGATCCCCTTGCCGCCTCAGTACCTCAGGTTTTAGAATTCCTGGCTTCTTTGTTTTATTTGGGCTCTTCAGTTTCCACAATTAAAGTCCAGCTGGCGGCTATCTCTAATTTTCATGTCTCCTTTGAGCCTTCCTTAATGGCAAACAGGCTTTGCAAATCTTTCCTTAAAGGAGCATGGCTCCTTCGGCCCCCAACAGCCCATCCTGTGCCTTCTTGGGATCTGAATATGGTTCTAGCTTCTTTAACTGCCCGTCCCTTTGAACCAGCAGCTACTTGTGATATAAAATTTCTATCTTGGAGAACCGCCTTTTTGGTGGCAATAACCTCTGCCAAGCGGGTCTCAGAGCTTCAGGCTCTCTGTTCTAATCCCCCTTATTTGATTTTTCACAAAGACAGAGTGTCTCTCAAGTTAAATCCCTCTTTCTTGCCCAAGGTAGCATCCCCCTTATGCATTCAACAATCCTTGGAGCTCCCTGTGTTTTTTCCCAAATTCTCCAATAGCGCAGAATATATTTTCCATCAGTTGCATGTTCACAGACAACTGCATTTTTATTTAAGTAGGACCAATCAGACACGGAAGTCAGATCAGCTGTTTGTGTCCTTTGAGGAAAATAGGTTGGATCAACCGGTGGCTAAAACCACCATAGCCAAATGGATTAAAGATTGCATCTCCTTCATCTATTCACAGTCCGGCAAAGAGCTACCATTCCCAGTCAAGGCTCATTCTACCAGGCCAATGGCTACTTCTGTAGCATTCCACTCTAAATTATCGATAGATGATATATGTGCGGCCGCTATCTGGACTTCTCCGCACACCTTTATTTCTCATTACAAGATAGATGTGGCTTCTCGAGGTAGAGCTTCCTTTGGTTCCACAGTTCTCAGAAGTGTTTTCCAATGAGCCACCCGGGATTTAGGTGCTAGGGATGCTGTCCCATCAGTTATGAATGTAGGCGAGATAGGATCCCATTACATCTTTTAGTTATGTACTTACCATAACTTCGGATGTATGGGATCCATCTCGCCTACATTCATACGTACCCGCTCTCCTTCCCCCTTCCCAATGGATTTAGAGGAAATGTTGCTACCTACTGAGTTTTTCTCTTGAAGGACTTTAGTTTGTTACAGTTGTTTGGTATGTCTCTGTGCCTGGATGTAGGTATATAAAAGCGAACAAACAAGATCTGGGGAAGCAGGCGTGGTGCATTCTGGTATAAGGGGTAGCCCAGCCAATTAGAGACTTCGTTCTACTATATAGTGGCCGAGTCGGAGCCGATGGATCGGCTCCGAACCCATCAGTTATGAATGTAGGCGAGATGGATCCCATACATCCGAAGTTATGGTAAGTACATAACTAAAAGTTAAAAGGGAAGGAATCCCACACATTTGAAAGCCCATGTGTATAGGGTTTGAAACTTGGCAAATCTCTGGCTCACAGAAAACCTATTTGAGTTGGTGAATTTTTTTGGATATGGTTGTTGATTAAGTAAATAGTTCATCATATTAGAAGTTTGAACCCTATAATTTCCTTCTGGTTGGATGAGTTAATACATAGCATCTACCAAATACAGAATTTTTTTCCTTAATGTTGTACCACGCTATTTTGGCATTTACCATGTCTGCATAATTGTTACTGCTGATTTCACAGAAGGTTGGAAGGATGACCTAAATACCAGTATGCCGATCGATTATAAATGATGGGCATTTTAAACTTTTTACTGGCCAGTAGACTCCTGCTGTCTTCCTGAAAAAAAATCATTCAGAAGTCCAATAGCAATCCAGTGGAAATGACAGTCACTCCTCCTCTTATAATAATAGTGAGTCTATTAGAATGATGCTTAGAACTTGTTTATGGAAACTCAGAACAATGAACAATAACATTAATTTACTAGAAAGGAAAGGATTAGGATTATGGTCTGATTGCTTTGAAAAAGGAAAAGCTAAATTGCCAGAATATTGAATGAAGGATTATAACTTGGATGAATTTGTTAACCGGTTAATATTGTCTTTCAGTGAGAAGTTAAATGAATTTGTAGATAATATGAGTGAAAAGGACCAGAACACTATTCCTCGTTATATAATTACATGAATGCTATTATCAAAGACAGATTGACCTACAAAAAAGCTTCTCCAAGTTATATAAGTTAATTATAAATAATAATAATTTTGATACAAAATTCTGGAACTTTTTAGGCAGTAGTGGATTGAGTGACTCAATTGATGGTAAGAATAAAACTTTAACTAAATAACATAGTGGTGACCAGGCAAAGGTCTAAACCAAAACAAATAACTAAAAAAACACCAAAAATGCATGTGGAGAACAACAGATGACGTTTTTTACTGTAGTCAAACTTTAATATTTGCTATTCGTCAACAAGACTTCTTCAGAAGCTAAAGACACATCAAACTGCTCACATTTAAATAGTGTGCATAATGAAATCAACCAATTAACACTTCCCATCAATTAAATACAATTACATCCAAAAAACATTTTTGTTTATAAAAAAAAAAAAAATATATATATATATATATATATACTATATTATAAAAAACATTCTCAAAATACAAAATACAACCTTTAAAACTTATTTACAAGTACTTTCTTACTTTTTAAAAAACACTTTATATTTACAGCATCATTCAGACCTGGGGAAATATAGGAATGCTAACCTAAGTTGCCATTTAGCTTCCCTTTGAGCAACAAAATTCCTATAGTTCCCCCCTTAAGTCCTGCTTAACTACTTCCAGAACAGAAAAGGTAAACTTTTTCCAGTTTGTGCAAACCCTAGAATGCTTAAACAGGTCATTCTTGCCATTTTTTGTTTTTATAGCTTACTCATGTTCTAATATTCTCTTTCTTAAGGTTCTGGTAGACATTCCTACATAAAATACAGGACATGTAGAACAAAGCAACATAAATGATACCAGTGGTGCCACAGTCCACCCTACCGGGAACTGTTAAAGTTCTGCAAGTGTTGTAAAATAATAAAAGGTCCCTCATGAATGAACCTTCATGCTTTGTACCCAAAACACTTGAACATACCTCCCCTGGCACACCTTGAATTAATGACACTTCTGTTAGATTCTTACAGTTGCTTAATACTAAAATTCTTTTTATAAACAAATGATGGATTGTCTCCTAACACCTTAGCAACATCCGAATTGCCAGCTAAAAAGAATAAAACTTTGTTACTTAAGTCAGTTAGTCAAACTTCTTCAGGTTTATACTGAAAGTTTTTTTATGTGGAAATATATACATAGAACGTACGCTTCAAGACACCTTCAACGTAATAGAAAAATGGTTCTCAAGTCGACAACTAGTTCTCAACCCCAACAAAACTACTTACTTTCTCACCCACTAACAAGACTCTTCCCCCCACCTTCTCTATTACATCCTCCAATGGAATCACTATATCACCAGAAGCTCACACAAAGCTATTAGGTGTTACCATTGATAACTCCCTTAAATTTGACACCCATTTCAATCTTACCATCAAAACCGTCAATAAAAAGCTTGGCTCTCTCTATAAAGTAAAACACTTTCACTCCTCACGCTAAAATTACAATTGTCAGCACACACCTACTATCAACTCTTTTCTATGCCTCCCCCCTCTTTACAAACCTAAACAAGACAACCCTTAACAAACTTGCTTCTTGTTACAATCACATAGCTAGATTTGCCACAAATTCCACCTTTAGAATGCACCACTGCAATAACTTGAAGCAACTAGGGTGGTTAGAGTTTTCCAGCCAACTCCATTTCAACCAACTCAAAACGGCTCACCAGATACTGTATCACCCAGAGAAAACACCAGCTCTGAAAACATCATTCACCCCTATATTAACCTGCAATCTTTACGCCTCCAATAAGATCTTAGCTCAAACTACCAAAGCCAATAATTCTGCTGGGGATTCTCTATTCTCAAACTTTGTAGGTAAAATGTGGAACTCCCTACCACCATGCTCACCTCAGAACCCTCACTCCTACAATTCAAAAAAGCTTAAACCCCATCTCAATACTCTCTGGCAATGTCCCTGTTCCAAACCTGATTAACCACTATCATTTACCCTTCTCTTACCTCACTATCCTTAACCGCATTTTAACAAGGCGCCTTTGTAACTGACCTATGTTTTTTTTTTATATGCTGCTGTTGTTTTGTTTTTTTTTTTCCCAAGATGTGATGTATCTTTATATTGTATTTAGAACTCAACTATCTTCCTTTTTTTGCATTAACAATGTTCATATGTCTGTTATGTACTTGGAGCTTTTCTCCCCGGGCCTCCGCTGAAAATGGACATGTATCCAGTCGGACTCTCCCGGTTAACAAATGTAAAATAAATAAATAAACGTCTGTTACTTGGTATAAAATCTCTAAGTTTAGTAAAACGACTTATTCAGTTTGTTGGAGATGTAGTAAAGATATAAAAGCTGATTGGGCACATATGCTTCCGGATTGCGAAAGATATAAGTATGTTTTAAGGGGTTATGGTCTGATAATTGTTCTTTAGATCAATAACACTAATGAATGTTCCACTTCCTTTACCTGTAAAAGCCAAACAGCATAAAATGTTTTGGAGTCTTCTGGCAATAGCTAGAAAAGTTATTACAAAAAAAAATGGAAATTGAACTAATTTCCCACATTCAAAGAATTTTTAGATTTAACAATGCTATGTAAAACTGAAAAAGAAGTCATTAGAAAAATATCTACAAATCATGCTAAGACTTTTATTTGTCAGTATAGCCTTGAAATGTCGCTATTGAAATACCAAGACTGTTAATGTGCTAATTGTATAAGATTACCTTGATGATTCAATGTATGTCTAACATTGTATAACAGTATGTGATATTGAAATTCTTCCTTTCTGTGTATATATTATATATGTTAAATCAATAAGAAGTTTGTTAAAAAAAACAAACAAGCTTGTTATGGATTTAACACCTGATGGTCTTTGGTTGTCAACCAAAAGTTCGTAGTGGACCTTTCACTCACATGCATGCTACATACTACACACAATCACATGTGCATGTACATCCATATGTTCACATGAATAACATGCTAATTTGCATTTTAAATGTGATCAAAATGTTGACAATTAAGAACCACTCTTCACTTTTATAAGCTGTCATTGAATGAAAGACTAAACCTTCCAGAAGTGACTCCATATAACACCACTCTCTTTTACTAAATGGTTGTAGTATCTTAGGAGTTTATTTAGCAGTTCCTCTGTCCTACTTCTTTCTTCTTCATTTATTTCCCTACCTAGGATCTGACATTTTGATCTCTTGCTAATCTCTCATTGGTTATATTTTTTTATTTTATTCATTTACTGAGGTTTACATTAATGAAAAACATAGATATCTGTGATTTGTCATTATGCTTTTGATTAACATAACAAATAACATACAGTTCTGTTTCATCACCCTCTCGCATGCCTCACAATCTACAGGAGGACACCTTTACTTCTCTTGATCTCAAACTGTAAGTGTGGCTAATGCTTACAAAAGGTACAAGGTTACCTTTTGAGATGCACAGAAACCATTTAATCATTTTCCTTTTGAGTCTTATTAATTAGAAACATAAAGGTACAGTAGTTAATCATATAGTTTATTCAGTTGCATGCTTAAAACATATTTTTGTTACTATACCACCAATAATTATGTGAGCTGAAACAAAACCACAATTTAACATGTGCTGACGTGCAACAAAGCATTTTGCCAGTAACCTTGTTCTGTCTGACTCATGATGAGGAATGTAAAAATGTACAGCCCTGCTTAATCCGATTACATAATTCAGAACAATTGCTGTTTTTGTCTATCTAATACATTTGATCTAGTTTTGTTGCTTTGTTTTTACTCTTTGCAGACCTTTATGTTTCCTTGTCTATGCTCAAGTAGTCTTAATAAGAGAGTCCATAGCCCTGGCTGCACTTCTCAGTTGTTTTGTGACAAGTAGTCAAAGTAACAATGGTCTACTGGGTGTGATTCCCTCTAGAATAGAAGCTACCTTCTAAGACTTGGGCCTCAGATCTTATTACCCAGTGCTGTTGTGGTGGAATAACAGGGGGTATATTCATAGGTTCATAGGCAAGTACTAGACTAGCTACCCTTGTGGGCCATTTTAATCCTAGCCAAGTCACCTTTTTGTCTTCAAAGTAACTTATCCAATCTGGTTAGAGATTGTCCTTACCCATTCCATAGTTGATAATTATATATTACCTCGAATGTCATGTTAACCAGATTAATTTCTTGGATGTAACTATTTCTCGGAATCAGAACAATACTCTAAGTAGTACAGTTTATCACAAACATCTACAATTTAATACATTACTGCATGCTACCAGCTTTCATCTCCGTCACATTATTCATAATATCCCAAGGTCACAGTTTTTGCGTATGCGACGTGTTTGCTCAACTGATGACCCTTATGAATTTAATAAACAGGATTTAGTGAATAGGTTGTTGTACGTGGTTATACACAGAAAAGTGTTGCCCAGGCCAGTAGATGGGCATCTAGGCAACTCAGAAATACACTTTTAAACTACAAATATAGGGATTAGAAATGCAGCATGACCCTCCGGTTCATTACCACATTTGGAAGGAATACGAATATGTTTATGGAAGTCATCCAAAAACATTGGGATATCTTGCATGCAGATGATAACCTGTCTGACATGCTTACATCTGTCTGTTTTCTTTCTGTAGAGGTAAAACATTAGCTTCTTTTTTTAGTCATTATAAACATAAGAATAATTTACAATATGACCAGATTTTCCAGGTTGGGTTGGATGGTACAAGACTTACAGGGTGTTACCCTTGTGGATATTGTTCGTTGTATAAATATGCATTAAAATCCAACCAATTCACTAATCAAAACACTTTTAAGGTTTATGACATTAAGTTTTTGTGTAATTGCAGCACTGACTGGGTGATTTATTTGGCTATGTGTACTTGTTCTGCTTTTTATGTTGGACAGACCTCATGCACTTTGAGAATCCATATTTCGGAACATATAAGTGATATAAGGAATAAGAGGATGTCCAATGTATTATATAAACATTCCATTAAGCACCCTATGGCACAATTAAGATTTATGATTATTGATAGAATGGATGGTGATAAAGTAAACAAAATGGGCTGGCATGGTATACCAAATAAGAAAGAGAATGCTTGGATTATAAGACAGGGTGGTTTATTTTCCAGGTCTATATTAAAAACCGAAGAGGTCTTTTAGCGAACACCTCTTGGTCGACACATAATGAGCGAACACACTAAAGCGCAAATGCTCAAAACAGCGATTTCTTTCCCTGGGAAAGAAATTGCTTGGCCATGTGTTCACCTCTTTCCTCACTGTAGTGTGATCTCGGAGTTGGTATATTTAGTTAGGGTTGGGGGGTGTGGGGGCGAAGCCCCCCCATGTTATGTTTTAAAGTGTGTGTGTGTGTGTGTGTGTGTGTGTGTGTGTGTGTGTTTGTGCTACTGGTTTCTTTCCCAGGGAAAGAAACCACTGTTTTGAGCATTTGCGATTTAGTGCATTCATGCATTAAGTGTCAACCAAGAGGTGTTCGCTGAAACACCTCTTTTGTCTTTTAATATAGACCCTATTTTCCCTAGGACTTAATGAGCAACTCTAATTGTCCAATTAAATGGCTCAATATATAAATAGTTGCTCTATTTATTTCTAGCTGTATTCACTGAAGAAGGCAATTTGCTTGCCGAAACTGGTTTGAATTTTTGGGTCTGTGCTTTGCACGCACCTTTGGACTGTGCAACTATAAAAATAGCTATTGTTCCACTTTGGAGTACTGGTCATTTTTTCATTGTGATTCTGCTGTTTTTGGCCTTTTGCACTCACAATACTTGCAGAGCTTTCTGTTGCAGTTCACTTTTTAATTGACCAGGCATATGTAACAGTTGGAATGCCACAAAGGTTCCTTGCAAGGAGAAGCCAGGGTGTAAACACATTGTCCTATATGGATTGTCTTAAAGCCCTATCTGTATACTCTGTATTCTACAGATTACTGAGAAACAGGCCATGCCTGGCATACAAGTTATCTTTGGATCCAGCTCTGATGGACCTTTTGCACATCTGTAAAACCAACAGCATAGAAGTATGGGATCTAAGGATTTAAATTTTGCTTGTGAAATAAATAAGACAAGTTGATGAGACAGATATGTGTCTCAGAGAATTCCCATGCTCTGGAAGAGGCTCCCCATCCATGTGAAGCAGAGTCCATCCCTAACACTATTTAAGCATTACCTGGACCAATGGATGTGAAATTGGAAATTTACCCTGGGTCTGGCCCCCATGTCTCTGATAGACAGAGGTAGATAGTAATACCGAAACTAATATACCCCTACATAACCTCTAGAAACTTCCTAACTATTACATGACCTCCTAATAAATGCCCATGATACATGGATACTAAATTGGTTGGACTGCATGGCTAGGCTAATAAAGGCCTTGATGGTCATTAGTTTAGTACATAACTATGAATCCATTAATGTAAGTAAATTCTTTCTTTATTGATAACATGATGCAGTGAAAAATCATCCTACTAAGATACAATATTTGACTAAGTCAGTTTTTAGATCAACAGAAGGTTAGGTCTGAGCTGTAGTGCTCTCTAGCCAATTGGTAAATGAGTGATTTACAGCTCTAGGAGGTTAAGATAATGCTTTTTGGGATAATAGTTACATGTTGTATATGTGAAAATGCATTAACGAACACTGTATCTGATATAATATATTTATGATGCTAACTGTATGTTATTTTATATATATATACATATATATATATATATATATATCTATAGACCTAAAATAATCTAAACCAGTATAAAATTGACATTCAAAATATCAACAGAGAAATATCTAAACTGCAAAACATCTAAACACAAAATACTGACAAAACTGAAGTTATACTAGGGAAGGGTTAATGCCTTTTCCCCACTGTCGTGCAACCTCAGAACTAGTATATATAATTAGCAGGAGGTAAGCATAAACAATGACAACATCTAACCAGATACAAAACCACTGGCAAAATCAGACAAAATCTAATCCAGTACAAAACCAAGGTTTCTGCAAGGGGAGCAAGGCCCCTGTGCCCCAGTACCCCCTGCTAATTATATATAACAATTTTGAGGTCATACAACAGTGAGCAAAAGGCATAAACCCTTACTTAGTATAACTTCATTTTGTCAGTATTTTGTGTTTAGATGCTTTGCAGTTTAGATATTTTGCTGTTGCTATTTTGACAGTCATTACTGGGATTAATCATGTATATGCCTTTTAATAAAGGAAAGAGAGAGATTGCAGAAAAGCACTTCACTGCACATAACATTTGTTTCTCTTGGAGTCTAAGAAGAATTCTGACAGGATTCTTGCTGACAAATATTACTTGCACAACATTGAGAGAGATGGAGAATGCAAACAGACATACATTTGATATGGCCTGGAATGGAAGGATAATACCAAAGGGGTCTGAGCTGGAAGGTACTGGCTACATGGACCGTTGAACCAAATGAGGAGTAGGATTTTTTAGATAGTAGAAACACAATATATAGGTTTACTATGAACATAAGCAGAAACAAAGTTAACTGACTCTGCTAAGATGTAATACCAATAATGGGTCACGTTTTACCTGTAGTTTCACTGCAAAGTAAATGCAGCTTCACTTGAGTCAGTCCTGTGGGGAGCAGAGTGTGGAACATGCAAGATAACTTTCCTGCTAAATTAGTGTCCAGCTGGAAGGCTGAAAAAATGGGTTGATAGACCACATGAAAAGAAGGTTATCAGGGGGATCATGGAACATGCAGACAGAGAAACAACAAATATTCAGGCAAATATTTGAAGTTAGTTTTGGTGAGCACATGCAAAGTGATTTTAACTTAAATTGGGTAGGAACATTTGCATATGCAACTGTTCATATATGTTATTATTCATCAAAATAATAACAGAATATAAGATGGCATTGGGGAGGGGGTGACTTATATGCCACTCCAGATAGATGCTTACTTTTATTTAGGTACAGTTTAAGTTTTCCATGTTTGACTGTTTATTGTGTCTTTCTTTCCTTCTTCAAAAGATTTTTTTCATTGCGTCACTGTTGTAAAATGGCAGAGAGGTTACTGAAGCAAATTTTATCCAGACTTTCCTATCCTTTGCTTGTCATGTTAAATAATATAACCATGGTGTCACAAAGGACTATAACTCAAGGCCAAGACCCTTATTTTAGAATTGCAGGACACTTTTGAAATTAGTATCTTCTCTTTGCAGTCTCTCTTCTTTTCTGTTGTTTACTAGCAAACCCATTAGCTGCTCTAGCCTTCTGATACAATGAGATCAAAATATCACCTATCACTGCATGTCAAATCACAGGCTTTAGGCACTAAAGAATATGTGCATTGTTGCTGTTACAGATCGATGCATTACCCAGAAACACATTCTGTATTCAAGAAGGTCCCTACCTCATTGCTTGTGCTTTATAGTTGCACAGAAAGAGTACACTTAAGTGTACATGTAGTCTACACTTTCTGGAAACATTTATGAATCCTCCTCAGTATTGTAGGATGCAAGAAAATCAGTTGGAAAGAAGTTACGAGTTATACTTGTGTTGTCTGTTCACTCAGAACAGTGTACACTTAGTGTAGGTGCTAATGAATCTGGCCATATATCTCAGAAATAAAGGAACCAGTAATTCAAATCGGCAGGTAGGTTTGAAACTGATAATCATGTCAGAAGGTTATATAATGACCTTTAACATAAGCCTGATTGGCACACACACAATACCAGAGACGAGAACAGCATTATCAGAAAGGATATGCACTTATGCAGAAGGGAATGGACCAATAAGAAGGTGATGTTTTATGAAGCTTTAGGAGCTGTGAAAAGTATAGAACAGGTACAAGATTAAGACAACAGGTGAGTCAATGCAGGAAGAAAGATAAAAGAATGGATAATGCCTCAATCTGTTAGTGCAATAATCAGGGATAAAGCCAAAAATAATGGAAGAGGGACACAAAGGACCAACGTCAGGGACAGATTTTAATTGTTGCTCTTATGTACTTAGAAATTTGCTAGAAAAAAAGGATTTTGCATTAATATGCATTTTCTGAGCAATGTGAAGTCTGAAAATCAAATGCATGCTGTTATATCATGACTTCAGCCCTCAGTGATTTGCCAGAAAACCACAAATTATATGAGGAGCAGACCAAAAATATGAGGCAAAAGATCAGGACATTCTACAAAATCAGGGAGTTGAGAGGTATGAATGACAGACAAAGCCTGAGATTGAAAACAGGTGGGTGGGATGCCATATTTTTTAAATACAAGAGGAGATGAACATTCTTTTGTGTTGAAAAGTTAATAATAATAATAATAATAATAATAATAATCTATCAAGGCAATTTTTATGAGTGTTTATTTTTTTTTTGTTTGCTATCTTTATATGATTTTCATTTTATGAGTATCACAGAGGCTTTGCTTTCTGCTTACTGGGAATGCTGCTTACACTTTAGTTGCCATTTGCTTTGCACATTTATAGTTTGACTTACTGTCACAAATAACGCTCTGTTTAAAATGGACAGACTAATTGCTATGTCCAACCTGCTTTAAAGTTCAGGCTGTTAGGTTAATGGCAGCTATATTTCTGCTCTAATTCCGTTCATCCATTAGTCCATCCATCTTTCTTTCCATCCACCCAGACATCCTTTTTTAAATTGCTTATCTTGGTGAGGCTCATAGTGGTAGCAGACTGAAGAGAGTAAAACAAATCTCCAAAGTGTCCCAAAATGCAAGTTTTTCAAACTCCAAGTTTCCCAGATTGGCAGATCCTGTAATGTAGTTCTTGCTCCCTTGAGGCAACCCTGGGAGCCTTACTAAGGTTCATAGGTTCATAGGTAAGTACTAGGCTATCTGCCCGAGGGCATTTATAAGCCTAGCTAGAGTGTGTCGGCTTTCGCTGCCCCATTGATTAATTAACTGATCCTCTGTCAAGCAGAGCCAATAAAGTGATCCCAGGGGTGTATTTTCTGTTACCCATCCACTCGTCAAGGTTTCTCTTGAAGAGTGTTAGTGAGGGGCTCTGCCTGATGTAATTTGGAATTTTGTTCCAAATCGTGGGGAATCTCTGGGACAGGAATCTATCACTCCAGCATGTTCTATTTATTGTTGTGGTGAGGTTTAGCTCACTAGAGTGTGTGGCTCACAGTGACTTGGATTTCTTTAGGTGGAGCATATCCATCAGTTCTGAATTGGACATGGCTTTGTAAGTCAAGCAGAGATCAACTCTGAGTAAGCGATATGCCACTGAGTACAGCCGGAGTTTTTTCAGTCGGGCTGCATAGGACATATGTTTGAGACCAGTAATCCTCTTGGTGAGGTGCTTTTGTGGTCTTTCCAGCTGTTGGAAGTGTCTTCTAAGGTACATCCCAAATGGGGCATTGTACTCTATGATGGGTCTAATGAGTGATGAGTAGAGGGGCACTATAACCTCTTTATTTCTAGATGCGAACCCTTTAGTAATTAGATGGGCCACATAGAAGGATTTCTTAACTACTTTATATATGATTGTCAAAGGAGAGATTACTATCTACCTGGGTCCCCAGATCTCTTATTACCTCTTCTGTATTAAGGGGGCTGCCACCTATGTGGTAATTCATGGGTGTTTTGTTTTTCCCATACAGGATGACTATGCATTTTTTGGCATTTAGCTTGAGGCCATGACTTTGACACCAGGTGTCCGTCTCAGTAAGACCCTTTTGGAGGATGTCCGTGTCAGCCGGAGAGTCAGTTATGGCTCCCAGTTTGCAGTCATCGGCAAACTTGGTTAGCCATAGTCCTCCTGTGTTTGCCTGTACTTCTGAGAAGTGTATGCTGAACAGTAGGGGTCCCAGGACCGAGCCTTGTGGGACACCACTTGTGACTCATTTAGAATCGGACCTGGAGCCCGCTATTCTTACCGTGTGAGTTCTGTCTGTAAGCCAGTTGGCAACCCATTTCGTGACGTATGGGTTTATGTTCAGGCTGGTGAGTTTTTCTGTAATACCCGATTGGGGAATCATGTCGAAAGCCTTGGTGAGGTCAAAGTAGGCTGTGTGAACCACCTTTCCCTCGTCTATGGCCTTGGTGACTGTCTCGAAGAAGTCCACCAGGTTTAGTAGGCATGATCTGCCCTTAACAAAGCCAAACTGGGTCAGATCAAATGTTTGGAGGTTCCCAATGTCTTTGTTAATGAGTTCCATGATGATGCGCTCCATAGCCTTGCAGACCAGGCTACTCAGGCTTATGGGGCGATAGTTACCAGGGTCAGTTGTGGCCCCTCCTTTGTGGAGAGGAATAACCATTGCTGTGCACCATTCTATGGGAATGTAGCCTGTGGAGAGGCTGAAATTGAACAGCGTGTTTAGGTGGGGGGTTATTTTGTTCTGTAGTTTTTGCAAGACGCAGCCTGGGACACCATCTGGTCCCATTGACCGCTGTGTTTTTGGCTTTTGAAAGGGCTGTTTTCACCTGTGCATCTGTGATTTTTGGGACACTACACTTTTCCGGTATTGTTGTGGGGCCTTTTGGAGGTGAGAGGGGGGTGAAGTTTGCACTGAATCTATCTGCCAGGATGTTGGGAGATTTATCTCTAGACCTCATAACTGACTCTGACATTGTATCCCTAAGATGAAAAAGAGAAAAACAACATTACAGGAAGTGCAAATTTCAGAAACCACACTGCAATAAATTTGTATTTCAGGAAGAGTTCTGGGTAGAACAGATTTTACCACCTCCAACAACTGTCTTCAGTTTCTTCTGTGGGATCTGCAGGCATTTTCTTGCAAGCTCAAAGACATAATCTTGCCAGCACATACTGGGTCTTCTGTGGGCCTGATCTTAGCATGCTATATCTAGCACATATCCCATGGGTGGTGCTGGGTGGGCTGCATCCTCACAAGGTGCTTAAAAACTGACTTTTCTAATCTTGAGGTGCAGTGGCTGTACGTATGATCCTCCTGGGTGGCAGACTCCTAAGTCTATGAAGGACAGTGAATCATGCATCTCTGTAAATAGCCTCATTTCAGCTGCTTGCATCTGTGATCGCATGTTTTCAACAATAACAAAACCTCATGGTTATAGGTGATGATGGAGACACAGACTGAAAGCTGCATCCTATGGCTCAGTTCTCACTTCAGCACCACAGACAGTACAACACCTGCAGTACTGCTGCTGTACCCACCTGCTTGTTAATCTCCAGATCTCCTCTACCTTCACTTCACCACCTGAGGAAGCTGCTTCCTATTACCTGCAGAGATCATTTCAATCTATTTTGGGGCAGAAAGATGACCTCGGATTTTAAGATGATTTTCATCACACTTAGTAGTTAATAACTCCACTGAATGCTGAATATTACATTCATTTCAGGATAAGAGGACATCATTTGTGAAGAGCTAAGATGCAGCCCTCAGATGTCAAAACTGGATGTGTTCCAGACCTTGGCTGTACCTTGATATCCCGTCTCTGCAAATGAAAAACAGGATGGTAGACAAAACACACCCATAGCTGAATCTTCAAATACTGGATGAAATGGTTTGTAGTAGTAACCCTTACACCTCATATTGTTGTAGCATTTACCACAAGACATTCTTGGCATCTCAGTCATATGTCTTCCCTAGATTGGGGTACGTGGTACTGTAGTACATGTACAAGGCTGAAGAGCTCATTCACTGTTCCTTGTCAAGGATGCAAACTCATAGAAGATAGGACAAAGTGGGTGGCTACCCTAGGTGCAATATGTTGCAGGGTATGTTAATAGCCATGTGATAGTTGAAATGTTCCTTTTAAGGAAGAGCAGCATTAATTTCAACAGCTGAGGTAACACTCATAACTGCTGAAATCAATGTCAGGCATTATTTTGTGTAACTGTAGTAAAGGTAATGTTCCCTACAGTTTGGTAAGGAGATATTGTATAGCTTATGTAGCTACATAATAGCCCTGTGCTTAGGCTGAAGATCCTTGGGGTTATCAAGTCTGGAGGACTTTTGGTCCTCATTTACAGATGATGTTTTTTTTTCTTGGTTGGAGAGTGGCTTAGCTGTGGGAATTGCCCAAGGTGCTAATTAAGCCAGTTACAGCTCTTCCAGGATGGAATATACATTGATCTTCTGTATCAAAGATTTAACTGCTGGACAAAGTTTTCTTTCCAGCATTTAGCATAAGCCTTCCCATGGAAGCAGAGGAGATGGTTCTGTCTGTAACTGATAAACAGTCTCTTTTCTCTTCATTTCCCTTTTTAAAATGGGGACCACCACTCCAGTTTACTAATCTTGGGATACTGTCCCAGCCTTCCACACAACATCGAAATGGTTTCCTAACTATGGTACTCTAACATTATCTATTACTTTGGGAATTTCTGGCTTAATCTCATCTACTTCTGTGGACTTGTCACAACAGTAGTATTTAATTGCCATGATAGCTTAAAATATAATTTATTTTTCAAAACTCTGTCTTATGCAAAGGCAACACATTGTTTTTTTCTCTCTGGGTATCTGACATTGATTTTCCCTCAGCATCAGAACTTCAGCTGGACATTTCTATTAGGTAGTGTATTTTATCAGTTGTCCCTTTGATGACATTGTCTAGCTGGTAATGTTGGTCAGTATTCTGCTACACCCAACTCCCTTTTTGTAGCCTGATGGGTATGATTTATATAAAGTGGGGTTTACGATTTACTTGCGGAGGTTCTCATATCTACTGTGACTAGGAACTCAAGCTTTAGTCTTCAGTTGTCCCAGGTATTTTTACATAGCTTTTCCACATTTACGTATCAATGTACTACTAACTAATACAACTTCATAATATTTTATTTATTTATTTATTTTACATTTGTTGACCGGGAGAGTCCAACTGGATTACAAGTCCATTTTCAGTGGAGGCCTGGGGAGAAAAGCTCCAAGAGAACAATTTTTTACAAAACATAGTTTTAAGGACAGACTTTTGACATACAATTTCCATAGAAGAGACTTTGACATACATATTAACTAACAGATAGGATATATTCGTTCTCTACAATATAATATTAAATTTTAGAAGATATTCCTAAGTTTAGGATTCCTGTGATAGATTTACTATCAGAGTAAAAGCAGAGAAACTTAGAATAAGGTCCGAGAAAGAAGATGATGCTTGCTATAGTTGAGAAGGATAACAAATTGATTTACAATATGTCTTCTCCTGGTTTTAGTTTCTTATGGAAAGCTCAACATTGCTGGGGTAGTTTTCCCTAACTCCTGGAGAGATGAGATGAGCAGTAGATTAACAGTCCTAAGTGGGTAAAGTACTATGATTGGTTGGCTTAGCAGAGTTACTTAAGTTAGGTGAAGTGTTCCAATGAGACATTAGCCAGGGGGAATACAGGAGCACGTCAATTATTCAAAAAGTGAATCCTGTACCAGCTTTAATTAGATAACTACCATCTATGCACATATTTTTTTAAGTTTATATTTATTATTTTACCATTTACCAATATTTTGCAGGTAACGGGTCTCTAAGATTACATAGCTATTAACAGGAGATACTTATGCTAACTGTCAGAAACATAGCCAGGACTTTTGGAATTGTTCCTCAATTTCTTGAATGCTGTCACCTCCACTTCCAAGAGCAACCTCCCACCCCAGATAGTGCATGTTTGCAGACAACATGCCCCCTTCTCTTCAAAGAAACAAATTTCTAAAATAACATAGTTAAGGGAAAAAATGCATACAACCTGTCTGGGATTTTGAATGAAAAGGCTACTTTAGCAAAATCTGTAACTTATTAAAATAAAAGCATGGTAAATATGATGAGTTTTTATTTCAGTTTCAGCTCCTCTTATTCACCAACTAATCCATTCAACCCATAACGGTACACAGGGGTGTGCATTGTACACGATTGGCTACACCCTCGCTAGCTGTAGTCCTTCCATTGATAACTTTACTATTCCTTCCCCGCGATGTGTTTATACTTTTACTCCAGCTTATACTTTACTTTAGTATTTATCCACAGTACTATGTCTCCCTACTTGTCTGCAATATCCCATTTAACCTAGACTTCCTGGAATATTCTGTTTACTATTTTAACCTTAATTTACATCACTTAAACTACATGTTTTTCATGCGGCACCATTGCTTTGTCCATGTCCCTTTCATTTCTTTGCATCCTTTATTTCAAATACTACAAGAAGTGAAGAAGTCCCCAGCCCATTCTATTATCTAGCTTCTTTATTTAATCGGTGTGCAGCCACACTGCTGCTCTCTGATTTTCAGCTAGCTCTGTGGTTATCTTGCCTATCCTTGCCACCTTACTTCATAACTTACGGCAAATTCATAAACATTGTGCCCCATGGAGTAGGGCTGGTAATCAGCAGAATGGTGTACAACAATCCTGTGTGATTTACAACAGATGCTACACAACGGAGTATGATCTTATATTTGGTGTTGTGCAATTGTGTAGCCATAGTGCTCCATCTATGGAATACACTTGCAAATGAGCTTTTCTTAGACTGCACACAGTCTAGAAACATTGCAATAACTGTGTATTCTGGTCTCAGCCACATAGGGTTATGGGCTCAGAATTGCATACCTACACTTGGTGTAGTGCATTTGACAACACCAACCCCCCCTCCCCTTCCATGCTTTATTCAGCTTACAGTACTGGACAGTAACATCAATGCAAAAATAAAAAAAAAAGCTTCCCTGGTAGGAAAGATGTACTGGTAACATACCTCTCTGTGGTGTAGGCAAACTGCAGTGTCATTTGTATGGAGGGGAAACGATGCTTCAAAATATCTTAGCCACTTTCTCAGTTGCTCCATAGTGATAAAGCAGTGAGAATAGTGATCTGATAGGCCTAGGGTTGATTACAGTTTGAAGCATATATTTCTTTTGGGCTGGTCTCCTGAACTTTATCCATGGTCTTTGCTTCCTAAAGCTTATAATCAGCGGTGGCTGCTAACTTCAAAGCAAGGGGTGGTTGCATAAAGCAACTGAATGGGTGTGGCTAACTAGAATGGGTGGGGGTTTAATTACAACAGATCAATGACTGTTACCTGTGATCAAACTAGGGTTGCCACCTTTTGTGATGCTGAAGACTGGACCAAAACCACACCCCCTGCACTACCTATGCCCAGATCCACCCCATGTGCACTCATGTTCGCACCCATTTTATGATGTAAATGCATATGTCATTTGAGTGGAATGTCCCGTTTTAGAATATTTTTTCATAGTATCATAGGAAGTTACTAGGCTGTTTGCCCTGAGGCCCTTATAAGCCTAGCCAAGAGTTTAGCAGGGGCATGGGTGGAATCACATGGATGTGTTTTCTGTTTCCTATCCAGTTATCCAGGTTGCGCTTAAAAAAGGGTAAAGAGGTACTCTACTTGATGTGGAGAGGGAGTCTATTCCACAGATGGGGGAATCTCTGGGACACAAATCTGTCCCACCAACAAGCCCCATTGATGTTACAGGCCAGGTTGAGGCCACATGTGTGGTTTACTCAAATAGAGCTTGACTTGCGGATATGCAGCAGTCCCATCAAGGCGGGGTCCAAGATCACATTATATGCCAGACAGAGGTCACCTCTGAGGAGTCTGTATGAAACTGAGTAGAGGGATAGGGCTTTTAGCCTATCTGTGTATGTTAGATGCTTGAGGCCCTGGATTCTACTGGTGAGGAACCTCTGAGGTCTCTCCAGCTGCTGCATGTGCTCTGCGAGGTACATGCCAAGTGGGGCGTTGTACTCAATAATGGGCCTTATAAGGGAAAAATACAGGGATGTTATAAGCCCCCCTTGTCCCTGGATGTGATGCCTTTACTTATGAGGTGGGCTATGTAGAAAGCTTTCCGTACAATGGAAGCAACATAGTGGTCAGAGGTCAGGTTGCTATCAACCTGGGTGCCCAAATCCCTCACAACTGATTGCATGCTTAGGACATTGTTATTAATGTGATAATTTGTGGTGATGTCACTCTCCCCAAAGGGGATGATGATGCATTTTTTGGTATTCAGCTTGAGGCCATGTTTCTGGCACCAGTCATTTGTTTGAGTGAGACGCTCTTGGAGGATGTCCACATCACTAGGGGATTTGATGACACTGCCCAGCTCGCAGTCATCTGCAAACTTGGCCAGCCATAGCCCACTGGTTTTGGCCTGCATCTCAGAAAAGCATAACCCAAATAACAGAGGCACCAAGACCGAACTCTGGGGTATGCTGATTGTTACGGGTCTACTGCTTGATGTAGCTTCCCATATTTTGACTAGGTGGGTTCTATCAGTGAGCCAGTTAGCTACCCATCTGGTAGCATACAGATTGATGCCTAGTTGAGAGAGTTTGTCTATTATTCCTGAGTGGGGAATAGCATAGAAGGCTTAGGCCAGGTCAAGGTAGGCAGTGCACCATCTTCCCCTCATCCATGGCTTTGGTGATTGTCTCAAAGAAGTCAACCAAATTTAACAGACATGACCTCCCCTCAATGAAGCCAAACTGTGTGGAACTGAGTGTTTGGAGGTTGCCAATGTCCTTGTTAATGAGGTCCATGATAATCGATGTGATACCCCTGCACTGGTCCAGTAATCAGGGAGCCTCAATCCTCACCACTGGCAACAGTGGGGAATGTACACACTGGGAGGATGACATCTACACACACAATAAAATGCAATTTCCCTTAAGAGCACACAGAGATCACACTCAGTCTGGGGCTGGTTTCTCCCTCTTTCTCCCAATCCACAATAAGACTCCCCACTGGCACAGGTATAGGGTTGAGATCTCAGCTGAGTGGACAAATCAAGATCTCCAGTACCCTCTCTGTCCAACTGGTGATTTGTGTCTCTGCCCAAGTAGCTGACACACACTCCTTGAGATTTGATTTATATATATAAATGCACACACACACACACACACACACACACACACACATACACACACACACACACACACACACACACACACACACACACACACACACACACTAGCTATAAGGTAGTTCGGACTGCCACCAGCCAACTCTTATCAGCTACTTTAAGGCCGTTACAAAGGATGTCCCTTCTTACTGTGTAATGTTACTATTAATCCAAATGGTAGTCTGACCAAGAGTGCTCTTCTCCATCTGAGGAGACCCGGCTGAATACAGCACCCACCCCATGGTTTGAAGCATCCACCTGCACAACAAATTATTTGCTGTATTGCTGTAATCTGGACTGGCTAACACAGGGAGTCCTCCCAAACCTCCTTTAAGCTTCTGGAATGCTTGCTTACATGCTGGGGTCCACACTACCTTACCTGGCTTGTTTTTTCCTTGTCAGGTCTGTGAGGGGAGCACCTATGGTATTGTAATTAGGGAAAAACTTTATGTAGTACCCTGCTGTCCCCAAGAATGCCCTCACCTGATTTTTGGTAACAGGGGCAGGCCATGCCTGAATGGCTTCCACTTTGGCAGGTTCTAGCCTGATCTTACCACTCCCCACTCTATGTCCCAGGTAGGAGACCTTTGCCATACCTACCTGACACTTACTGGACTTAATGGTCAACCCTGCCCTCTGTAGTCTGCCCAGCACCTCCCTGACATGCTGAAGGTGCCCTTGCTAGGAATGGCTGGAGATGGTAATATCATCTAGGTAAGCAAGGGAAAAATCTCCTGCTAATGCAAGGATACGATCTACCAGCCGCTGGAAAGTTGCTGGGGAATTTTTCATTCTAAAGGGCATCTTAGTGAACTCATATAAGGCAAAAGGAGTCACAAAGGCTGATCTCTCTCTAGCACTAGGGGTCAAGGGCACCTGCCAGTAACCCTTGGTAAGATCAGTAGTGGTAAGATACTTAGCCCCACCCATTTGCTCTAGGACTCCATCTGTCCTAGGCATGGGGTAAGCATCTGCCCAGGGACTACTGGGAGGTCCTGTATCCACATTGTAACACTGCTCAGATTTAGATCAGTCACCATGGGCCTCCCTATCATGGTAAGGTTTCATCATGTTAGCATGGTAAAATGTATGCCCCTGCCTCCTGCCTAGTAGATCTACCATGCAGTTAACATCACTGACCTTCCTTACCACATTGAAGGATCCCTCCCAAGCTACCTGCAACTTGTTGTGTCTGACAGGAATGAGAACCATTGCCTGCTACCCCACAGCATACACTCTAGCTCAAGCATTCCTATCATACCAGACCTTATTCTGCTGTTGGGCTTCTGCCAGGTTCTTCTGGGCTAGGTCCATGAATTCCCTGAGCCTTGTCCTGAGGTTTAGGACATATGCCACAACAGACTCCTTGTGGGATTCACACTCACCCTCCCACTCATCTCAAATCAAATGTAGAGGTCCCGTCACCTTATGCCCATACAGCAACTCAAAGGGTGAAAAACCTGTGGATTCCTGGGAACCTCCCTCCAAGCAAATAACAGATGGGGAAATATTTGTCCTACTCCCTCTTGAACTGGTCTGCAAATGCCCATAGCATCATCTTGAGTGTACAGTTTAACCTCCGAACAAGACCATTAGTCTGGGGATGGTAGGGGGTGGTCTTTAGGTGCTTCACCCCACAGTGCTTCCACAGACAAGCCAGCAGGTCTGACATGAAGTTGGCACCTCTGTCAGTCAGTATTTCTTTTGGGAAACCTACCCTGCTAAATATCTCTAACAAAGCATTTGCGAACTTTTCTGCCTCAATGGATAACAGAGCCACTGCCTCAGGGAATCTGGTAGCATAATCTACTACCCCTAGGATATACTTTTCCCTGTGGAACTTGGTGTACTGAGAGGCCCCACAATATCCAAAGCTACCCTCTGAAATGGCTCCTGAATCACAGGCAAAGGCATCAAAGGAGCTTTAACCTTGTCTCCTGCCTTGCCTACCTTTTGGCACTGCTCACAGGTCCTGCAGTACCCTGTTACATCTCTTGAAATCCCAGGGAAATAAAAGTTCTGCATAATACATCTCTTTGTTTGTTTTATGCCCATATGACCTGCAAAGGGAATATCATGGGCTATGGCTAGAAATGCCAGATGGTAGGCCGTGGGCACTACCAATTGCTGGGGTTTCTATTAAATGATCGAATACGCATTCTTTTGAATGCATCTTGATCGAACTTGAAAGCATGAAATGGCATAATAGTGAAACGGCATATAAGCAAATTCTTTCCCTGGGAAAGAAATCCCTTGGCCGCTTCCATTACTTTGCCATTTTCGTGACTGTAGTGCAATCTCGGAGTTGGTATATTTAAGTAGGGGGATGTTGGGGGGGGGCTAAGCCCCCCACTTTATGTAATGTTTTACAGGTTTTTTTTTGTGGAACAGAGATTTCTTTCCCTTGGAAAAAAAATCGCTGTTCTAAGCGTTTGAAATTGTAAGCTTTCACTTAAATGGGTTTGATAAATCATTGTTCACATTTTTAAGCATTTGATGATTTAACATAGACCCCAACTGCTGTATTCTCTCACTCCCTAGCCTTCCCTCAGGGGTCCACTCTCTATACAGTAACTCTCTGTCCCAGTATATAGATTTCCCCTTCCCTTGAAAATCAGGTGCCTCACTAGCTACCTCTCTAAGGCCTGAGAGCTGAGGTTGTCTCAACTCTGTCTTGGTAACCCTTCACAGTTCCTCTGGTATCCTCTGACAGCGGTGCCTCACTATCAGCCTGGGTACTACTACTCACCTCTGCCCTTGCAGTCACTCTGTCCAAGGGAACATCAGTACCCACAAGCAGCTGCAGCTCACCTTCAATCTCACTGCTACACAGTAGCTCCCTCCCTAAAGTAACCAGCTCACCAGTCCTGGCTACAAGTGTGCAGTCTGCCTGTGGTCTCCCCCAAGCTACCAGCCCACATGCTTGCCTCCACGCTTGACTGCGTTTCACTGCATACACACAAGGTACTGCATTATCAACATCATTCCCTATCAAGACATCTGAAGGGATATCCTCAAACACACCTATTTGCTGGCTTCCTTTTCCACCCTCCTAGTCAAAGCAAATCCTAGCCAAAGGTATTTGGAATGGGGTCCCTTCTAAAGCTCTGACTGGAGTAGACTGCCCAAGCAAGTAGTGCTCCTCTTTAACCATTGCAGGCTTCACAGTGGTTAGATGAGAAGCTGTGTATCTCTTAGCAATGGCCTCTTTCCCATTTATTAAGATAGGGTATAACCTCTTGTGATAGTTTGGTGCCCTTGTTGTCTTGAGTCAACTTACTGCTGGCATTCTGTCATTCCCACTTACTGGCTCTCCCACCTTCTGTTCCCCACCTTGCCTCTGTGGACATCTGTATGCTACATGGCCCCACTGCTTGCATTTAAAATATTTAACCCTTGGTCCTGGATGTATACCTGGACTAGTGGCTTCCCTTGCTACTATTGGACTCTGTTGGGGCAGTCTAGGCTGCCCACCATGGGTTCCTTTAGACCCATGAGCAGCACTGGGTATCCCTTTCCTGTGCAGTGATGCTCTGTTTGCTAGGTATAGGTCTCCCTTCTTCCCTAACTTATGTGCAGTATTGCATTGCCTATCAGCTAACCTGATTCTCATGTCCTCAGGCAAAGTGCTAAGGGCTCGTTTCATCACCAAAAGGTCTGCCAGCCCTTCAAAAGTTGTGACCTGACATCCACTCACCAACCTAAGAAAATAAGTGCTTAGTTCAGCAATATAGTCACACACACTTTCATCTGCCTTGTGTCTATGCTCACAAAACTTTTTCCTATAAGCTTCAGGTGTTAACTTAAAACATTCTAACAAACATTTTTTGACTGTATTATAATTTAAACAATCATTATCAGACAATTTAGAGATAGCATTTACAGCTTTACCATGGAGTAAGGGGGTCAGGAACCATATCCAGAGCCCTTGGTTAACATTATACTGTTTACATATCCTTTCAAACATATGAATGAAACTATCAAAATTACCCCGTCTGTGAATTGTGGAAGAAATTTACTGACCTTTGTTGCTTCTGGGGTTTGTTTACTCCCTTCCCCATTACCCCCATGACCCTGGCGAAGAGTCAGTATCTCCTTTTCATGTTGTCTCTGCTTCTCATTCTCTTCAGCTTCCACACATCTCTGTCTCTCTGCTGCTTCTAATTCCATTTGTTTCTCCTCCCACAGTCTCTCTGCTGATTCTATTTCCAAATGTTTAGCCTCCAGTTCAAGTCTCTTTAACTCCAGATAGATTTTTAAGTCCTCTGTGGAAAGGTTGGACTGTCCATTTTCTGAGAGTTGTACATCTCCAAGGCCAGCCTGGTTGTCCTCCTGATTGTTGGTCTGTGATACAGCTGTGCCCAAGGCTGCAATAATTTCATTTTTTGTCAGGTTAGCATGCACCAGTCCTTTAGCCTGGCACATCTCAGCCAACTGGCTCCTTGTCAGCTTGCCAAACTCCTCTGTTGACATGCTTGCCTGCTCTCCCTGACTAACTAAGCTAACAATAAATAAATAAATAAAACAATTGTGATATGAAACTCTGAATGTTTACTGTGTGACTGATTGAGAGTACAAACACCTTCTTTAGTGACCACTGTTTACAGGCTGCAGGACTTCAGTATCCACACCACTACAAGCCAATTAATATGTGCTGTAGCTTATTTGAGTTCTAGTTCAGGGACCATATATAGCTAATGTATAATCAGTCTCCCTCTCTTCCACCCCCATTCTGTTTTGCTTTCTCTGTAGTATAAAAGGGATATTTTCAGGTGAACATAATTGTTATCAAGCAAAAATAAACAAATAAATGTTTATGGCACAGCAGTGAGCTAATCTAGATAAATGGAGACAGAATGAATGCATGTTATAGATAATATCCTAGGAGGTCATGGGCAATTAATTTATTGGCACAATCACAAGGAGAGCTGACTTTTAGCGAGGTGTAGATAGCCGGGTAGCATGTACAACAGCCAACCAGTTCCTTCTCTGGCTTATGTGCAGTGAGGGGTGTTGGTGACATCTAGACTGTATTTCTTGTTGCACTGTAAACAGAGGCTTGGAATAAGATGATGCGCTGTAATGCTTTTGCAGATAATATTGCATTATGCAGTTCTAGTTTTATTTTTGCTTTCTTTCTTGTTAGAGTCATGTGATGATTATGCTGAGAAGAGGATTCCATTTTAAAACAGAGTACAAGATGACCACTGTAAAATAGAGTACAAGATCATCAGATATGAAGAACAATGGATAATTTTTAGAGAGGAAAGATGGAGGACTACGATTGGATGTCTGCATCACTGCTTTAAGTTTAGTCATGAAGCTGGTGAGTGCAGTAGCAGACTTAATATACAAATGATGGATGGACAGATGATGATTCATTCCAAAGCAGGGAGAATATTGTAAGATATAATGTCTACATCAAGTCTGAGATACTATTGTAGTCAAAGACTTTGATTTGAACAATGGAGAACGTGCCAGTGAATTGTTCCACACCCGATCTAATGTCCGTGATCAATCAGCGGTCCTACTGACACTACCATGACTTCAGTGGAAACCATACTATATATCAATCAGAAACCATATGAACTAATGTGTTTAGCGATATACACTGAGGTGAATATTGCAAACTCTGTCAGAAAGGGTGACAAACCTTCTGTATTCACATTAGTGTACAAATAAGCCCTAAGAATTCGATTGCTACCACCAGCATTAATTAACTAATATGGGTCTGTCAGTTAGCATTACACTGATAATCTCCAGTTCAGAGACAAGGTAAAGCTGCACCAACATACACCTCATTAGCAGCTAATTATCGTGTCACTGACCTCAATGCTATGCTCATTCTACCTGCCCTATGCATCATGATTACCCTCTCAGCTTGAACTTTATAACTGCTAACTACAATTCTGATATAAACAAATATAAGTGCAGTTTATGCGGGTTGTTCTTTGACTGCCACTTGGCTAGTGTCCCATTCTTCACAGCAACATCCCCCTGAAACATAATAACTACTGTCTTGGTCCAAAGCAGATCACAGGACATGAAAGAAAAAGAGATGTTTTATCTCAGCATAAAGTCCCCCCTTTCATCCTGTTTTACATGTGTTTCATTTAATCTGCATACCCTCTGGCCCTTCTCTGATAGCTCAGATGCCATGGCACAGTAGTGGATACATTAGTTGAAACTGGTGACTTATTAAAAACAAGAAAAAAACAACATAGTTACCTGAAAAACAGCTGGAAAATTTCCAAACCATTGACCCATTCCAGCTAAACTTCAGACATTCAGCTATACACTATCTCTCCAGGCCAAAACAGTTCCCTTCCACCACATAAAACAATGCGCTCACTTCTGCAGGATACCATCATGTCCCTTTGTCTTTTCTGGAGTCACCTCCACTTGGAGAAATGTCTGGCCTTTGCCTCCCTTGGGCTAGTTTCCATACTCTTACTCCAGGGTATCTGATGAGCATCAAGGTGATGCACTCCCTCTTCATTGATGTCCACATTGTACATCCTGTGAAGGTTCCATGGCTTCTCCATCCTCTAGAGGAGCCATTGAGTTCCTCTACATCTTGTGATCATCAGTCTGACCATCATCCCTGTCTTACACCATCATTCTTCTCTTCTCATTTAGTTGTTTGCAAGAGGATGACATTGTACCCAGACCTCGGTACTGGTGTATATCCTACTTTCAGCCACTGCCATCTGATGAGGCACACTTTCCTGCCTGGGCAATATCTTTCATGGAGCTGACATGCTTAAAAACCTCCTACTTTTGTTATACATTACTACCAAATTATCAGGACAGTTAAACCAAACTCTGGCCCTTGCCTCTTTGTGTTACCAACTGGCCCTTCCGTCGACTTGATGTCTTAAGTGTATCTCTACTAAATAATCTTTAGTTATTTATATTTATGGCTTCACAACATCAGCCTTTTGTGCTCTCAACTACTGGCCACTAGCTACTCCTTCATAGCGAAATGGTGTAATTTAATCATTACCTGGGCCAGTGCTAATAGTTGTCCACATGATTAATTAACTAGCCTTATTTTAGTAACCTTTCACCCTCCTTGTCTTCTTTGCATTTTACTGAACTCATCCTCCAGTATCTATTTTAAAATATTCCTGTAAATTGACTCAGTCAGACCAACAAACAAATCACATTTTCACTTCTAGGCCTATCGCTAGATCCATCAAAGGCACTTTTTTGTAATTGCTTCACTCAATCTCACCAAATTATGTTCTTCTTACACAACTTGCTCTAGCCCCTCTGTGGGTGTTTTACTCCCTCCACAGATTTTCATGGATGCACCACTTCCCTTTATGTAGAAATCACATTCTCCAATAGGATGTCCATTAACTGTAAAAGTCCACTCAACATCTACAACATGTAGTCTAATTTCTCCTTATCTGTTTTCATTTTCTCTGAAATGTGACTGCCTACTCTATTTTTTTATTTGGACTAGCTGAAATAAATGCACCTCTGTGTCCCCTGTTAGCACCTTTATAAGCTTTGAGTTGCACAGTTCTAACGGGCAGTCCCTATACTGGTTTGGACTCATCAGCATCTTCCAATGCAATTAAAATGACCACCCCCATGCCTCTTATGGTATTTTAACAGATTACTGCGGGAAGTGTAGCACCAGAAATGTGACAGTTAGTAGTGATGGTTCCTAACTGCTGAAATGGGGTGGTATTTTACTGATCCAGCACTTCTGCATGAGTGCTGTGAAAATGAATGGAAAAGAGAAGCATGGGTTTATTACCTTAAAAACTGGGAGAACTTTTTCTTGTAGGTTAAGACAAAGTATTTAGCATAGTTGAGACATGGTTCTTAAAGCGTTGCCTTCTACTGAATCCCAAAAAAACAAAGCTCCTACTCTTTACTCCTACTTGTAGGTCCACACCAATAGATATCTCAGTCATTTCTAACAATGGTACCCTCATTTACCCAGACTCTACCACCAAACTCCTTGGTATTACAATAGACAACAACCTTAACTTTGACCCCCGCATTAACAGCACTATAAAATCAGTTAACAGAAAAATGGGCTGCCTGTACAGAGTCAAACCCTTCCTTACTCCAATAGCAAGAACTACCATTGCCCACTCCCATCTAATCTCTACTCTACTCTATGTCTCACCAATATACACTAACCTATCCAAAAAGAATCTTCTCAAACTTGCTACCTCTTATCATAATATTGCCAGATTTGCCACTGGTAAACCCTTCAGAACCCATCACTGTCAGAATCTTAAGCAACTCGGATGGCTTGAACTTCAAAACCAGCTTCAACTCAACCAACTTACAATTGCCCATAAGGTCCTTTACCAACCAAACAATACTCCAATACTCTCAGACCTCATAACCCCCTACAAAAATCTTAATGCCTTGCGTTCTTCAAATAAACTCCTAGTTAACATCAACAACTCTCACAACATGGCTGGGGACTCTCTATTCTCAAACACAACTGGGAAAAACTGGAACCTTCTACCTATTGAACTTACTTCCCTTCCTTCCTTACCACTCTTCAGACAAAAACTTAAAACCTTCCTCAAAACACACTGGCTGTACCCTTGTACCAACCCTGACTAACCTATCATTAATGCTACTAATATATTTTCTAGCTGTTCTCTCTCCACTAATTTAATCTCTGTAGTGCAATGATAAGCATCTAGTAAGAACCTGGATACTATTTTTTAGCCACTAGCATATTTATATTATCTTGCTCTAAACTTTGTATATAGTTTTATGTTATTTACTGTTAAATGTATATAAATCTTCTATATCTACTTATTGTTTTTTTTTTATGTAACAATTACTTATTGGCTGTTTATATCTGTCTTGGAGCTTTTCTCCCCGGGCCTAATGGACATATATCCAGCTGGACTAGCCCGGTCAACAAATGTAAAGTAAAAAATAAATAAAATAACAGGGACTTGTGAATGGCTGGTCTGCTTTTTTTAAATTTTATGGCATTCTTTCAACAAGTAACTATAACCATTGATTAAGGTTTGACGGTTCACACAGCATATATGGATCTCACAAAAACATTCAAAATGATTCCACAAATAGATTCACTGGATAAAGTAAAACAGCTAAAAATTAACAGTTATAAACTTAGCTAGAACTAAATAATATTACTCAGACTTGCACATAGAATTGGGAGGATATTGTTTGACAGACCAGGTGAAAAGTGGAGTATCACAGAGCTCATGCTAGACTGTTTACTAGTTGGTATCTTTTTTCAGGGATAAAAGTGAGTAACCACATATGAGTGATGAAAATATATACACGTTCGTGGGTGGTGGAAGAACTGCTACCTGCATGGCAGTTGCTGTAGTGCTGAGGTCAAGAGGTTTGACACACTATTCATGTATGATCCTTTGACATCAATCTAATGCACAGCATAAGGATGTGTATCTCAAATGGAATGCAATGTGCTAACCCCACTGGCTGGAACTACCTATGTTTGGCACAGTAATATGGAAACATGTGACTCCTTTGGTGGTTCACCCTGTAGTACTGAGACTCTATGTTGTGGACATTATGTAACACCCTGTTGCAGTGCCACATTTCATGCCATATGGTTTCTGAATGTGCAGCTGTGCAAGGGGATATCGCTTTGCTTCTCAGGTGAGCCGGAGTAAAAGGATGTGGCGTCCTTAGGTACTGTGACCTTGAAGGCTGCAGCATGGTGCACCATGGAGATCAAATATTCTTATTCTTCCTGCAGAACAAAATGTTCTTAATCTTTCTGCAGAGGGACTTTGCTGACCACATGCTGGGGAAGATTGATGGCCCTTTGTGCAAGTTTGATGCCTGTCATGAACTTGACAGGGTCATCAGTGAAGCCACTGACATCATCCAATCTAGTGAGCAGTTTCACCCTTGGTATAGTGAACTACAGTGGCACCACCCTGACCTGCTTCAGCAGCGAGAAGCAGAGGTTAAGGGGGGAGAGAGATGGACACATGCCCTAAGCAATTATTTTCTCTTTCTACTTTGTTACATGGTGTATGTGTTCCGAGTGTGCATAGTTTGTTTTACAAAGGGAGAGAAATGAAAGCTCAGCATGACAGGATGTCACAGAAGGTGTAAATGACTGTCCTAGTGGTGGGGAGTGTATACCATGTGTGCCAGTCCACTGTCTGAGTGCATATGTATGCACTCAGACAGTGGACTGAGTGCATATGTATGTGTACCATATGTGTGTTCTCTTTTTTTGTCCTTCTGAATGTCCAGTTGTGGTAGAGGTAATGGAATAACAGTGGTCATCTCAGCCTGCATTAGCCAACATCACTGGTAATGGTTTTCAGATCTGTCCTCAGAAGAAGGAATGGAGGTTACCCTGTACAAGGTCACCTGGAGGGATTGCTGATGGCCTCCTCGGCCATTTCTCAGGATGGTGGATGGGCTCCTCTTCTGACAGTCATCTGGAGAGATCTGTTTTCATCTCCCAGCATCAGTTATGGAGTTTGGTGTCTGGTAAGGCACGCCAAAAACTGGATGATCATCTCAGCATCATGGACACCTACTGGAGTAGTTTGTTGAGCTGAGTGACCATCGGACCCCAGCCATTAGGCCACCAAGGGAACAGCCTGTCCATGCCATCAATTACAGAGATGACTGATGGTTGGGTGTCTTTCTCTCTTGGTGGGTCTCGCATCCATGCATGGAATATAACCTCTCCCTATTCAGGTGTGTAATTCTCTTATGTATCTTTCCCCATACTTTGTTCATTTTCCAACCTTTCCCAGCAAAAGCTGCCCATCATATGTCTGTCTGTGTCCATCTTCTGTCATTCCCCACTTTTTGTTTGCTAAATTTTCTTCTCCACCAACCAGAGGCACAGCTAAGGTGGGACAAAGGTGGTGGATACCCCAGGTGCAAGGTGTTAGGGGGCACAACTGGCAGATCCTGACGGTACATTAAAGCAGAAATTGCATTCAGAAATGAATGCTAAAACTGCATTTGTGGTCACAGCTGAAATGCTGAAGCATTTTGTGTATGGCAATATAACTGTAGCAAGCCACTTGTTATATTAATAGTAAGTAGTTTGCCACAGTTTCAGAACAGAACAGAAGATTTTATTGTTTTGGTCCTCAAGACTGAAAGGCCTTTTTCTTGAGGGGGAGCCTCAGCTTAAGAGTTGAGGAGGTGCCATATTGGAGAACTACATAGGGCACCAGATAAAATAGCTACAGTTCTGTTCATAATTGCTTCTTGTTACCTTCCCAACTACTCCTTTTCTCTGTATATTGCAAATGGGGGCTCACTCTCTCCCCTAGTACACAACCCCCTATTATTGTTTCCATTCCTTCACTTGCCATGTCCTATGGTCACCCTTCTGTATTCCCGTCTGCTTGCCGTTCTCCTGCATTTCTGTCTCTCATTTTCCTTCTCATTTAGATGATGAGCTAGCAGGATTGTCGCTTTGCTGTGCTGACCCTTATTGGGCAATCTGGTCAGCCATGCGTGGGAGCTAAATGGTGTTCCATTATGCACGTAAGCACACATGTGACCTGCTGTGCTAGCATGTCTGGCAGTAATGTCTGACACGTGTCACCTGCCCTTGTGTAGTGCAACCCATCCACTGGACCTGAGTAAAGAGGCAGCACCGAAGAATTATGCAAAGTATAAGAAGGCATGCTGCCATGACAGGAAAATATGTAAGGGGATGATATAAGTAAACTTGTCCTTGCAGGTGACAGTGGTTGACTACTGCAGCCACAGATCATCACAACCTTACATACACATATAGTACCAAAGAAGAGCAACTCTGCAGCAGATGAAGAGTATGATGCAGCAGATATTTGGGCTGCTGAACTACTAATTTCAGTGCTTGAATACTTATGGGCATGCCCAGTTTACATGTCTGAAAAGACACCTAAGGTGCCTGCTGTGTGCACCATGCTGCCAAGTCTGATAAAAGTAAAGACCCTGGCTAGGTGGAGTTCATACACCACTACCACAGGTAGCAGAAAGAGAACATTAATTGTAGCATGAAGATGACATGGAAAAATAGGCTTCTTAAATGAATTATTAAGAGTGAACTCATGCTGCCAGATAATAATCCAAATAACGCAAAGTTTCCTAACAAATAAGAAAGTCAGCACAAGGTGTAGTAGGAGGCTGTACCCCCACAGCACCCCACTTATGTAACCACACCCATGTCATACAGTCTTTGGGGAAAAAAGGAAAAAGGCCAGAGTAAGAAACAATGTTTTGCTAATTATCAGCTGTTATGAGTTTGCATTCAGCAGTTCATAGGTTCTGAAAGAATATCCTGGGGAGGAACATCAGGTGTCAGCAGAGAGTAGGCAGGCCCAGTATTCTCAGGTACTAGTAATACTATAGTATATTCTAGAAAATTATGTACCATGACAGGCCAAGTATAAGATGATAAATGAAGCTGGGTTGTTGCAGTGATGTGACTAAAACAGAGTGTGCTCACCTGTATGCCTGTGTACCTTCCACATCAGATATCAACACTTTAAACGCCATAGGTAAGCATAGGTTTGTTACATTAAGGCAAGCATGGGTATCTTGTGCCACCACCACCACTATCATTGTTATTGTCTGTACAGGTAACAGGGAGCACACAGGATGCAGCTGGTGGAACACTTCAGACAGGGCGTTACATACAGGATTCCTAGTAGATACACATTCTCAGCACTGGAAATGACTATGCCAGCTGCATTCAGCCAGAGATGACCAAAAGGTATAGCTACTTCCAGGCTAAGCCATGCTCATATCGAGTTGAGGTGCACTTCTACAGGAGCTTCCCAGCCTTATATTTGTGCTATGACTGCATGTACCATTGTGGGACACCAGGGTCAATGTGCAAGATCCAGAGACAAATCTTAGAGAATGTCCACATCTGGGGATAAGACAGTTCAAATGCAGATCCATATCACTGAATATAATGCAGGTAATGGCTGGAGATAATACTGTGCAACACTGGAAGGATGATCCCAAACCCCCAAACTGCAGTTACACTGAGCAGTGTGGGAATATACCAGATCATGAATGCTATGCACTGAGCTTGACCTATGGTGATTGTGTGTCATAGTGGCATTTTCAGATCAAATATAGTCATCATCATCATCATCCCACAATGTTATGCCTTAGCAGTGTCCTGCATAATGGCAAACATTGTGACACAACATGTGCCTCACCAGTGGTTCCTGCTTAAGTATTAATGATTATCTGGAAAACTGTCCATTGGACTCATAGATCAGTCAATGGTCCACAGGTACATCATGCATGCTGTAGAGAGCAATACGCTCTGTCCCAGAATCTCTCCCACAGAAGTGCTGGATCACCCAAAGTCTAAGTGTGTCTCTCTATGCTCACCCCCCCCAGACACCATAGTGGATGATACAGACAAAATTGAAGCAGCAGAAAAGTGGCTGTCAGCCATGTTTTGTATGTCACCAGCCACATGGCCACAACTTGTGCCTCAGTCAGTTTGTGTGTATGTATGTATGTATTTATTTATTTGCTTGCAGTTGGGAGTTGGTATAATGGTTATGTTGTTTACCTTACTGGCACAAGGTACTGGGGTTAGTTCTCACCTTTGGAAAGCATGGCTAGGCTTAAAAAAGCCCACTGGGGTCACTAGCTTAGTAATCACCTATGAACCACAATTTGTATTATCCAGGTGGGGGGCTCATCCAAAAAATATTTTCAGCTATAACTAGAGCCATAAGAGCATCACAAGACCACATCAATTTATTACAAAAGCACAAAGAGCATACAAAATAATGGTTTACAGTAAAAAGAAAGGCAAACATACACTAAATTTACAAGATTAGCAAAAGTCTATGTGCAACAGTGAACAGTGAGTAGTCTGTGCACAATTAGTGGATGAGCGGAGATGTGATACTGAGCTATACAGTAGTCAAAGTGTATTTCAGATACAGAGTGATGCAGTAATCAAGCACAGCCCATTGTGCTAAAAACAAGTACATACACCAAACACTGAATTCCAGACAAACGATATAAACAGAAGTCCATGGACAATGCTAAAATGTACAGTCAACAGTCCATATTAAACCTACACAGGCAATATATGCAAATATATACAAAGGAGCTGCCCAAATTCAAGGCCCTTTCAACATTCCTGATACTTGTCCCGCACCTCACATCTCCATAGATCAAGTATTAAAGGCCCTATCCAAGGCAAAGAACACAGCTTCCATGGGACCTGATATTATCCCAGGCTGTATTCTGTACTATCTCCAGCAAAAACTAGCTTCGCTATTGAGCACTCTATTCAACCACAGCCTAAGTGCAGGCTTCATTTCAGCAGAGTGGAGAACTGACATTGTTATCCCCTTGCACAAAGATGGTGCCACTACTGACCCCAGAAACTATCGCCCCATGACCTTGACAAGTCTGATCTGTAAAGCCATGGAGCATATCATTATGCATCTCATAAACAAGGACATACTGTAGGCAATCTCCAAGCACTTGACTCCACCAAATTCGGATTTGTCAAGGGCAGATCTTGCCTGTTGAACCTGGTTGACTTCTTTGAGACTATCACTAAGGCCCTGGATGAGGTAAAGTCAGTACATACAGCTTACCTTGACTTGGTCAAAGCTTTTGACACAATCGCCCACTCAGGCATCATCAAAAAGCTAACACAACTTGGTGTAAATCCATATCTCATCAGGAGGGTGGACAACTGGTTCACTAACAGGACCCACAAGGTCAAAATAGGTATCTCCACCTCTGATAGCAGACCTGTCACTAGAGGAGTTCCCCAGTGATCTGTCCTGGGACCCCTACTGTTTGGCATCTACTTCTCAGAGGTCCAAGCAAAGACAAAAGGCCTTTGTCTGACCAAGTTTGTGGACGACTGTAAGTTGGGTGCTGTCACTGACTCCCCATATGATGTTAACATACTGCAAGAGGGTCTCACAGCAACTAATGACTTGTGCCAAAGTCATGGCCTCAAGTTAAATGCAAAAAAAAAAAATGTGTCATCATACCATTCGGCAAAAACACGGCCCCTACTGATTATCACATCAACAGCAACCCCCTAAGTACACAACCTGTGGTGAGAGACCTGGGTACTCAGGTTGACAACAATCTCACATTCGACCATCATTTAGCAGCAGTGGTCAGAAAAGCATTTTACTTCGTTCATCTCATAAGTAAAGGGATTGCATCCATAAAAAAAGGAGGTTAGTACCTCTCTATGCTTCTTCCTCATTAGACCAGTAATTGAGTATAATGCCCCATTTGGTATGTATAAGTCCAGATATCTGCACTAAATAGAAAGGCCACAGAAATACCTCACAAAGAGAATCCATGGCCTCCAACACCTGTCCTATGTGGACACGCTCAAATCACTATCACTCTACTTGGTATCATACAGATTGCTCAGGGGTGATCTGTGTCTCACCTACAAGGCAATCTCGGACCCTGCCCTACTAGAGATGCTCCATATCATTAAGTCTAACTCTTTGCGCATTACCTGCTCGAAAGGCCTGAATCTAATATGCAAAATCAACAAAACCTGCTGGAGAGACAGGTTTGTCTCCCAGAGGGTGCCCCCTTAGCTGACCCTCTTCAAGCACAACCTTGATTAGTGGATGGGAAATAAATTTTTGTCCCAGGGGTTCCACCTGTGTCCCTCATTGACAGGGTTGACAGGTGCTGACTGAGGTTTCTTTTTTGGGGATAAACTCTTGGCTAGGCTTGTAAGGGCCCCAGGGCCATTAGCCTAGTAACCTCCTATGATCCTATGATGTCAGTTAATGATAATATATTATGACTCAGTCATCAATCAGTTTTTATTTTAGTATTTAAACTTAAATACTTTTCAGAATATCTTGATTGACTGGTGAATAGATAAATAACAATCATAAGTGAGTTCTGAACACTGCAGAAATATTCAACACACAATCTTAAATGCAGTAAATGCAAACTAACATGAAATATTAAAGCAATAATGACCACAATTATAACTGATTTGACATTAATTAAGTAAATGCAACATGCAGATTGGAAGCCAAGCAGAGTGCAGTTAATAAAAAAAAAACTACAGAAACAATATAATAAAACTAACAAGTCAAACAGAAGCCAAACTAATATCCACAAGTGTACAGTTATTTAAAAGCCACTAACTGCAAAGAGCCATAATCTAGGAGTGTAGACAACCCAGACCCTAGGTGGTGATGCTTTCCAAAGCCACTTCCACATCTAGCTACAGAAAGAAGTCCTCTTCTCTTCAGCATGTCATCCCCAAAACACCCACTGAAAAAAAGAGAAAGCCTCATCATGCCTCCCTTCCCACTGCCAGCTGTAACAGATGCCTGAGCCACTAATTGAGCTAGAGATGCAGGGGTTATTGTCAGTGCTTTATCCCTTTATGACAATGGAACTGGAAAGGTTGAATTTTTTTTTTCTTTTAGTATGTGTTTTACTCGTGTGTTTTACCGGTTTACCTTTATATTGTTGAACGCCATATGTGAGACGTGCAAAACTTTGGAAGTATGGCTGGAAAGAACCACAATGCCAATTCACCATGTGTTTGAATGGCAAATAAGCAAATACTTTTTTGCCATTCAAACACATGGATCAAATGTCAGAAATGGTTTTCCAGCAAACCATTTTTGACATATGATCGTTTAAAGTTGTCTGTGTTTCGGCATTATGGTTCGCTGAAACGGCCGATCGCATAAATACCATTTAGGCATTCAAAGGTAAACCATTTTGCCTGCTAGGGGAAGATATCATGTAAACATCTACGGTTCATGTGTGAATACCTAACTGATAATAATTTATAGAGATGTCTTAGGTTACCTAAATGAGACAGTGAATTGAATATCTGCATTTATGCTTTTCCTAAATAAGTTCAGAACTAAAGTGGGTATGATGAGGCAGGAAATGTAATAACATACATGAGTGGAAGTGTTTCTCTGCAGTACAGTCCATAATCACTTGGTCTTCTTTGGTTACATTGATTGTTTTAGGGATGCTATCTTTTATCATTTTTGTGTGTGCAGTTAATTTCAGAACTTTTCTGCACCATTTTCCAGCATAGCATAACAATTCTTGGGTTAGTAACATTGCCTCTAACTAGGCCTTTGACCAGTTTACAAAAGAAGTTGGAAATGGAAACATAGAAATTTGACCTAATTCACAGCCTTAGAGCCCTTACAAGCCTAGCCATATGTATCCCGGGTTGCCACAATTTGTAGGTGGTTAGGTGAGTGAAGTTCGCAGAGGTAAGGGTCTATGGTAGTTAATAACAAATTCCTCTATCCAGGAGAGACATGAACACCACCCCAGGAATGAATTTAAGGTTACCCATCCATTGATGTAGGTTGCATTTGAAGAGGGTCAGGGAGGGCTCTGTTTTATATGAACTGGAAGCTTGTTCCAGAGAAGTGGAACTTTTCTCCTTGGGCCTCCACCGAAAGTGGATATTAACCAGTCAGGCTTTCCAACCAACCAACCAACCAACCAACCAACCAACCAACCAACCAACCAACCAAACTATTCTCCAAATGGACTTGTTTCTTCTTCTCAGCATTTGTGGACCCAAATGTAAACATGCCCATCACCATTCACCAGTGTATGCATACACAAATAATCAAATCCACAAGTGCAGTGTCACTCAGCAGTTCATGCCTTAAAGAGGCATCTGTTTCATTCAAACCCCAATTTGTTGTTGTGTAAATTGAGGGGACCATTTACAGCCTACTCAACTCCTCACTTTCATTAAATCCAGAGTTCTTTTTTGTTAGAATTACAAAAAGAAAAATATGTGGTATCCTTCGAAGTCTCAGAAAACCCAGTATGCAACCTATACTGGGTTAAAAACAAACCAAGAAGTAACTTCGCAATGTGAGTGGTGTGATGTTCACTTCCTGAATTATGTTAAGCACCTAGTTTATTAATAAAAATTGAACTGTAAAATACGTGTAACAAAATAATAAAATAGAAAATAGTAGGTAGTCCACAGTTGAGTTTTTATTTTATTTATTTAGCATTTGTTTACTGGGATAGTTCAACTGGGTAAGAGCCCTTTTCAGTGGAGTCCCAGGAAGAAAAGCTCCATGGAAAATTAAATACAACAAACAAACTATTTAACATACCACAAAATTAACTTGAGTTATATACATTAGAACTGAAATAAATATACAGGGTTGGTGCTAACATTTTGGGGCCCCCCAGCAAGTTTCACGTTGGGGGCCCAACCCAGAAGAATAAAATGTGTGACCATGTTGCCATCAGGAACCTTGCCTGTCAAGCTTATCCAGCACTATTTAACCATCACTGCATAGTGTTACTACATTCAGACCATTAAAAAGACTTGGAAGTGCCAATGTACACACACTGGCATTTAGTACCAATGTTACATTATGATAGGCCCCTGTACAACAGCAAGGTAGCGACTCAGAGGCACATGCACACACTGACTGAAATTTAGTAGCAGTGATGTTACATTACAACAAGCCTCAGTAGTGCATCAAGGCTGAAATTTAGTAGCAGTGATGTTACATTACAACAAGCCTCAGTACTGCATCAAGGTAGCCAGTCCCACAGAGGTACACTAAGACACACACACACTGACTCCCACACACAGGACATAGACATACAAGACAAAGACAGCACTACAGCAAGACAGAATAGAGATGCCCACACAGTCCCTCACTCAGGACAGAGGCAGCTACACAGATTATCACACACAGGATATAGACACCCACACATGTTGAAGGCAGCACTACAGCAAGACTGAATATTAACACCCACAGAGACTCCCACATACAGGACAGACACCTACGCATTATAAAGACAGCAGTATAGCAAGACTGAATAAGCATCCACACAGACTCCCTCACACAGTACAGAGACACACAAGGCAGACAGCTGCACAGACTCTCGCACATATGACATAGACACCCACACATGAAGACAGCAGTACAGCAAGGCATAATAAGGTATTCATGTTTGTCAACACTGCATGAATGAGCATGGATATGCTTGTAGGCAAGTTAAACTGTTCAGTCAAATCCCCAATTGATCAAAACAGTTTCTTTGCTATGTAGGAAATGTTTCAGGTGTTTGTATGCCCTCCTAATACCATAAAACCTTCCCTAAAACCTTATCCACAGGCGTTTAATAGTTGTATGTACAATACAATAATGTTAAACTACTTAAGCCATATGTAAATTGCACCAGTACCAGCTGTAGCACATCACCAATACCTTCCCCCTGTAATTCTATTTTTTTCCTTTTGTTTTACGTAGTAATGTATGCCACCTACTCGTAGTGGTGTCCTGTTTCACTAGTCTCAATTTCGAATGCATTTTTCTAAAGTTATACCCAGTGAACAGTAGCTAGACAATTCACTTTGGTTAGCAGAGGTAAACTGCTAAAGTGTTGTCTGAGTGCTACTTTAAAAAATTAATCAACATTATTGACACACAAAAAAAAAACAATCAGGGAAACCTTAATGATAGAATTGTGACCATCTTCCACACTAAGGTTCAATATCACTTTTAAAACAAAGATATAAAGCTTGGGAGACATGGATTCACAATAAAACACTGTCAAATCAACAAAAATGCACACAACTAAGGAATAAAGCCCAAAAAAACAAAACAAGCTTGATAAAAAAAAAAAAAAACTACACCAACACTCAAACAAAACAAAAATAACCCACAACAATTCTGGTCTGCCATCAATAAAATTCTACTACCAGGCAAAATTGGTACACCTTAACTAATGACCAGTAACCTTACAGTCATTACTGAATCTATCTTAGAGCTCACAAATAACAACTGCTCCTCACTTCCTCCAAACCTCTCACCCACAGCCCAGAATAACAACTTCTCTCTACAACCAATCCCAACAAATACTATAAAAAAATTCCTAAATCAACTCAAACTTACTACACTTGCAGCAGATTAATCAAAATTGCAGCAGATGCCATTTCATTCCAAGTCTCTATGCTAATCAATCGATCCATATCAGAATGCCACATACCCTTCATCTGGAAAACATCTCATATAATACCACTGCATAAAGGAGGGAACTCTACAGAACTACCAAACTGCCATGCTATTGCCATTTTATCCCCTTTATTAAAAATCCTAGAAAAATGCATTAATTCACAAATCTTATATTATCTCTTAGACAACAAATTTCTGGCAAACACTCAGCATGGTTATCGCCATTATCACAACACCAAAACAGCCCTTCTCAACTTCACCAATACTATTAACTATCACAGTAACAAAGGTAAACTAATTTCTTCTATCTTTCTAGATTTCTCTAAGGCTTTCGATACAGTTTCCCACAATGAACTCTTATCTGCAATTTCCAATCTTAATCTGAGCTACTCCACTATTACACGGTTCCAAGACTATTTATCAGGTCTTACTCAGGTAGTAAAATGGCAAAACATCCTATCTCCACTTCTGCTCGCTACTTTAGGAGTTTTTCAAGGCTCTATACTTGGATAACTTCTTTTCACCATATTTACCAACAACCTTCATACTGCCACCTCACATGCCACATTAGTCCAATATGCCGATGATTCAAATCTAATCTGCTCTGCCCCATCAATCCAGTAATTTAAAAAAAACCCCACAAGAATCCTTTATTTCAGTTGAAAACTGGCTAGCCAATTATCAGCTCATTCTTAACCCAAACAAAACTAAAATGATGTTGTTTCACCCCACCAAATCCACAGGTCCCACCACCCCTTTCACAATCACTTCTAATAGCAATACCTACATTACTCCTGTCACCATACCTCTCAACTGTGCTGAATTTCTCGGCATTTAACGATTTTGAGGTCCAGATAATGGGGTGCCATGAATTTCCAACTGGCCCCCTTTATTCCCGATTAATTCCTGGATTTTTAAATTTTTTTTTCCACCTTGGCAATTTTTTGCTAACGTCATCACGTGCGCGATGACGTCAGCCTCACGAGCGGCATGCCAGCCAGTCGGAATTCGGCTGAGAGTTCGAGGGGTGTGACTGTCTGACCCTGAGTGTTTATGTTTTGTGCAGCAGCAAGCAACGTGCATCTCGGACAGACTTCAGGAGGACAGCACAGCAGCAGCAGCTAACTAATCCTTCCAAATTAAATGAAATAACACATTAATATATCCGATTCCTAAGTCCTAACACAGGCATTTATACAGCAATCTTCTACCATTACTGTGTTTCCTCTAGTTACAGAACTACATCTCCCATCATGCAACACCTATGACATTCGAAAATCAAGCAGTCAGCAATGGCTTCCTCCATAGGATAGATGTCTGGAAGAAGTTTATTTTGCTGGGTCAAAAGTATAAATGTTTGGGCTGCCAGACTGAAAAGACAAGGTAAGAAATGCACACAGCTCTAGTACATATTTCCAGCTCAAGACTCAGACTAAAACAAAATGGTACTTTTAAAGTGCACTAAATTTTAGCAACCGTGTTGTGTTTTGGCTAGATCGTGATATAACTGCATGTTTTCCTTTGTGTGCAAAATCATGAATGGTTTTGAAAGTATCACAACTATTCACATTTTCTGTTTGTAAGAAATGTGGAGTGGCAGTTAAAATCTTGCTTTGTATTAGTGTATTGAAGATTTTCATGTGCGCTTAGCCTTAATTTGTGTTTTGCAGTTTTTGTCTTGTATGAATCCAAAGGCAGGTAATTTTTCTTTATATAATCGCTATCGACACTGCAACAAATTAAGTAAAAGAGAACCTGTTCTGCCCATTTACCAGCACATCTCCAATTGTCCCTGTTTCTGTCTCGATCTCATGTCCTAACAATCAAATTGTGAAACACTGTTTCTTATAATATGGAACAAGTGGACAGCCTGTCGAAAAGAGTAGGGGAAGTTCCCCCAACACCCTGGCCAACTTTTCCTCTAGTAGTATAAATGTTATCCAGTATACTTCTCAACTTGTAAGGGCAAGAAATCTAGCTAAAGCTAAAAATAACAGGGGGAACAAAGGCCCAAAACATTTTTTTTTAATGTTACCCTTATGAGCTTTGAAAGTTGATAAAAACCACCAACTTTATGAGTAACAGACGAACAATAGGATGCAAAAATTTGAACAGTTGGGAGGTCTGCCCATAGCTCTCAGGTGCATGTTCTGCTTTGTTAATTTTTCTGGTATATCCAGAAGACATGAAATTGATGAGCATAGGCTGAAGCACCTTCTTTGTGGAGTCTGAATGGATTTTTGCTGGGATGGCCACTTTTCTCTCAAAGATATGCCAGCCCAGTAGATGAATTGAGACTTATAGAGTTGTCACATCCCACAGAGAAAAACACTAATTCTGTACTCAAGGAAATGTTTAACAATGGTTTGTTCCACTAAAATTTCTCAAAACCCAGCTACTCTAAATACAAAACACATTGCAGCTACTGCACAAAATTAGCTCTTTGAGAACATATATTTATGTATTTCACTAGTTAGTAAGTTAACAGGTAAAATTTTGTATTTATTTAAGATTTATTTTATACAAGTTTAGAATCCGGATTCCAGACCTTATTTAATTTTTTATTTATTTAAATTTTACACCAGTCAGTGTGTAGTTCTCATTCAAATTTGTTTGTTTTATATGTGTGTAGTAGTATGTAAGTAGACTAGTTAGTACAAGACAGTAAATTTTACTTTTATATAAGAGAACTTTATTTTAGTTTTATACAAGTTCAAAGTTTTTTGTTAATTAATAATATAAAAATAATTTGTTGTTCTGATTTATATTTTATGTTATTTAAAGAAGGCTGAAGGCCAGTGCAGCCTTACCCAGTGTTCTTCTTCTTCTTTCGGTTTTTTCCCGGTTAGGGTTCACCACAGCGGATCATCTGTCTGCTCATGATTGGCAGTGGAGTTTTACAGTGTTGAGTTGCCAGCCCGGCGCCCAACCTTCCACAGAAGGCACACACATGCACACACTCACACCTAGGGCCAATTTAGAGTGTCCAGTCCACCTACTGCATGTCTTTGGGATGTGGGAGGAAACCGGATCACCTGGAGTAAACCTACGCGACCACAGGGAGGACATGCAGACTCCACACAGAAGGCACCCCAGCCGAGAATCAAACCGGAGAACCTCTTGCTGTGAGGTGGCAACGCTAACCGCTGCACCATCGTGGCCGCTCTAGCTTCACCCAGTGTTATTTTTCTAAAAGAATATTGTATTTTAGTTTTTTACAAGTTCAAATATTAATATAACTAAAACACTATTGTTCTTATTTTGTGTTTCATGATCACATTTTGGTTGTCTGTTCTTCAGTTTGCATTTAAAAGTTGATATCCCACAATTCCATTGAAGTGGGTGTGGCTGCATAATCATGTATGTAAATTTTATGTTAATCAGCATACAGATTTGTACCTATTTTCATGGGCCTTTGTCCAGATTTTTGATGTTTCCAGGTTGAGAGGTATGCCTGTCACCCAAATCAAACTACTAGGGGTCAACATTAACCAAAACATGAAATTTGATATGCACATTGCCCAAACAATAAAGAAAGTGCATAAAAACTTGGAACACTATACAGGTGCAATAAATACCTCACCAACAATACTAAAACAATTATTGCTAGAACCTACCTGGTCTCTACATTTCGCTATGCATCCCCCATTTTCACTAATCATAACAAATCTGACTTAACTAAACTAAACTGCTGTTACAGAAAATAGCAAAATTTGCAACCAGTCTCTAAATCTGCTCACCCTCAACCAGCTCACAATGGCTAATCAAATAATTCACCAAACTGAAAAAACACCAGCCCTTCAAGACTTATTAATCCAGTACTCAAACAAACACACGCTAAGATGCAATAACTAATCAACATAACCAGAAATAAAAACAGTGCTGGAGACTCTCTATATTCCAACTTCATTGCTAAAACCTGGAACAATATGCCTCTTAACATAAGAACCACAGCCAATAAAATGACCTTTAAAAACCTTCTCAAAGCACATTTTCCAAGTTCAAGTTCATGGATTTGCGCATATTCCAACCCAAACTAAACAACCCACTTTTACTTCCTGCTGCCCTCTGCCAATATTTTATCTTATTTTTATTCTTCCTACCTCTCTAGCTATTCTTCCTGCCTCCTCTAACAAATTCCTCACTATCTCTAAAATGACAAACTTACTTTGTTATTCTTTATGCACGACCATTTATCTGATGTAATAATGCTTGTAAAAATATTTTTCTTGCTATATTTCTTGTAATGTTTTAAAACTGTCGTGGAGCTTTTCTCCTCTGAAAATGGACCTGTTCAGCCCAGTTGGACTTTCCCGGTAAACAAATGTTAAATAAATAAAATAAATAAAATAAACTGTTGTGGCAAATTAGTGAGGACTGAATTCACTAAATAATGAAAGTCATTTGAGTTTCAGAGATCATATCCTTCAGAAAATGCATGTTAACACAATACTGTTTATTTTAGCAACTTTCTAAGGTTATAAAAACAATATTTAAAATGTGTCCCTCTTTTTGAGGCTTTGTCCCACCATTATTTTTGGCATTGTCCAGATTTTTTGCACTAAAAGGTTGAGAGCAACATAGGTAACTCCGGAGCTTTTCTCCCTAGGCCTCCACTGAAAATGGATTCTCACCCAGTTGGACTATCCTGGTAAATAAAGGTAAATAAAATAAAATAAAACAAAATTAAAAAAAAAAATGACAACTTACTTTTCTGCATGTCTGTCTGATACAGCCAATCAAGTCCCTTGCTTTACTGAAATGGACCTGACTGAATGCAGCTTACGGGCAACAATTAAAAAAAAAGTCGGACTCACGCAGTGACGTTACACAGCCATGTGAACGTCTAGAAGGTGCTGAACAAGGTGTGGAGGAGGTGGAGAAACCCACAGCTGCTTCATGTGGAAGCCCTTATATGCAGGGAGATAAAGGCCATGGGTTTGGCGGGTATCTAACGCCAGCTATATAAATATATACAAGTTGGAAGAAAAAGAGTTAAAAATGGAATATCCTTTATTGAAACACAAACAAGCGATTCTAGCTGAGTATAATGAAAAGCATCAAAAACATTCCTTATTTATATGTAATCAGGTTGTTTGGAGCAAGGGAGTGGTTACAGAGGGTGGTTCTGTTAAGAGCAGTAAAAGCATTATAATCATTCCTTTAGCCAAGTCCCCCTTCCCCTTAACACCACAGTGTAATCAGAGACTGTACTACCTAAAACTGAAACTACAATGCTAGAGACAAATTAGAATATAAGACCAGCTTATTAACGCTTTATATAGGATAAATAAATAATCCAAACTACATTAATTAAGAAACTAACTAACAAAATGAATAGCTAACTATCAAAAAGATCTACCGCTAGACATCTAGCAGAATAAATATTAATAAATATAAACGAAACTACATTTAACAAAGATCGCTTTCATATCAAATAAATACTTCATCAGGATGGTGTGTCAATAACAACTTTTAAAATGAATGAACACGTATAAATCTACAAGTGAAAAACTAAAGTAGGATGAAAACTAAAACTGTAATTGCTAAGGTGGCAATACAGTGATAACTGTTAAAAATAAAGCACTAATGCCATGGAGATCTGTTAAAGTGTGGCATCTAACCAGGAAAACAATTAGAAAGTGTAATAGTGCACTCAAAAGAAGTGTCCTGTTTGAAAACAAATGTACCCTTATATGTGGAGCCAACAGGAATAGACCAATCAGCCTTCCCTTTCAGTTAATAACTGCTCTCTGCTGTTTCCTCTCCCACCACATTCTCCTCCCCTCTAATCATAGTACTTACTTCTGCCCCTCCCTTTATCCACCTACCATACCCATATCTCCTCTTCACTTACTTCTTACAAGTAGCTCTACCATTGTCCCCAGTGTCCTTTATCTACATTTCTCACTATTTTTTCTCAAACTCTACTCATCTTTCAACATATTGTCTCTTTACCTTCCTGCCACCTTCGTCTTCCTTTCAGTGTCAACCTCATACCATATGTCACTCTGCTATCAAACACCTTCACCTACTCTGCCCTTCAATCACATCACCCACGCCATCTCTCACTCACAACTAATCTCTCCATCTCTTTCTTATCTCACCTTCTGACCTCTTTAAGATTAATACATTTCCAAGTACGTCTCTCTCCACTACTCCAAAATCAAGAAATCCTGCTACTTTGAACCTACTCACTTATATTCTTACTTTCTTTGACACACTTCTCCTTGATGGAGACATCCATCCCAACCCTGGGCCACCTGCCTCTCCCTCAAACAAACATACACCTGATACCTCACCCCCTCAGTTACCTCCCGATGCCGTCACTTCTTCTCCTAAATCATTAAATATCTTCTCTGTAAATAATCAAAGCTTTGTAAATAAAATCACAGAACTGCACTCATGGATTACCAACACCTCCCCATATGTTAACCCTGTCCGAAACATGGTTAAAACCACATATCTATAACATAGAAAATTTACCTACAGGATACAACATCTTTTCCTCTGACAGAACCAATAAGAGAGGTGGAGGGTTTGCCATCCTTTACTCTGAACAACTTAATCTTTCTCCACTTTCGATTTCTGTACCTAGCTTTGCACCTGCAGAAGTTCTTATTGTAAACTGTCACCTAAACCCTCACACGAAATTTGCCATAGCCTGTCTCTCCTGGCTTACACAATATGTTCCATACAAAACCGTTATACTTGGTGATGTTAACATAGACTGGACTAAACTTTCTACCACATCTCCTAGACTCAGTCTCAATCATCATGGCTTCCACCAACTCATATCCTCTCCTACTCAGACTAACAAAAACTGCACCTCTGGACCTATCCTAGACTGGATTCTTACTTCAGATCCCAACCTTTATCACAACCCTGGCATACTTCCTAAGTCTTTAAGTGACCATTCCCCTACCTTCATCCATAGATTCTCCCAAAAGCCTCCCAAAGTCCACCTATACAGGCAATGTTGCAATCTTACTCATTTTGATCCAGATACATTTAACTCCAAATTGTCTAGCATTAAATGGTCCTTCCTATATCACCTCCCCCTCAGTGAGGCTGTAACATCTTTCAACAAGATATTTCTTGACCTACTCAACTCCATGGAACCCTCCAGAAAAATCAGAATAAAATCTAGCTTTGCCCCCTGGCTTACAGAATATACCTGCTCCATTATGCATGAAAGAGACAGTGTCTGGAAAGCCTGGGTTAAAAACAAATCCCCTCTCCTACTTCAAAGATACAAAGAGCTTAGAAACATGCCTAAAAACTAGTCAACAAAGATAAGAATTTTTTTTTCTGCTCCAACCAATGTTGCCCACATAAAAATTCAAAAAGATTCTGGACTACCATTAATAATTTTCTATACCCTGGCAAACCTACTCCCAACCCCTTCCCACATAACACAGCTACTGAAACTGCTACTCTCCTAAACAAATATTTCATAGAAACAATCCAAAAACTTACACAAAATAGTACTACTTCCTCTACCCTTCCTTCACCCCCCCAACATAACTTCTTCCAACCAGTTCCCACAATCATCATTAAATCTCTCCTCAACAAACTTAAGCCTTGCTCCCCCCCGCTGATAAACTACCATCATTTTTTCTTAAAGTCACCCAGAATCTATTGCCTACCCCATCTCTATACTTATCAGTTGTTCCATTACCGAAGCCCATGTCCCAAATATTTGGAAATCCTCCTACACAATTCCTCTTCACAAAGGTGGAAATTCTACCAAACCCTCTAACTATAGACCCATTGCTATTCTGTCCCCCTTGTCCAAAATTCTGGAAAAGTGTGTCCATACTCAGTTACTCAAACACTTGCTTGATAATAATCTTCTAACTCCCACCCAACATGGCTGTAGACCTCACCACAGCACATCCACTGCACTACTTTATTTCATGCAAACAGTAACAGAGGCTCGTGATAACTATATGCTTGTCTCCTGTTTATTCCTCAATCTCTCTAAGGCCTTTGACACTGACTCTCACTCTAAACTTCTAACTAAACTTTCTGACCTTCATCTTTCTACCTTCTTCTGCAAACTGGTTTTCTAGTTACCTGTCCAGCAGGCAACAATCCATTCGCTGTTAAACTGTCCTCTCCCCCTTCCTTCCAGTCAACAGTGGTGTCCCTCAAGGATTTATCTTGGTCCCCCTCCTGTTCAATATTTTCACTAACAAACTACATTCTGCTAGTAACCTCTCAACAATATGCCAAAGACTCCACTCTTATCACCACTGCCCATAGCATTCCTAAACTTAGTTCTCACTCAAGACACCGTCTCATCAGTCAAAACCTGGCTCTCAGATAATCAACTTGTACTAAATCCTAAAAAACTAAACTACTTCTCTTCTTTCCCAGAACACTCACACATCACAAACCCTCCTTCTCCAACACCTCCCTTAACAATACCGTCATTAAACCCGAATTCCATACCAAACTACTAGGCAACATTATTGATGATGAACTAAAATTTGACATACATATCTAACAATGTATTAAAAAAAAACACCAGAAACTTCGTCTACTCTATCACAATCAAAAATTTCTTATACCCTCCTTTAAACTCTCCCTAGCTCAGTCTCTCCTTTCACCCTGTCTACTGTACCCAGCCCCCTGTCCTTACTAATGTTCAATCAACACTACTTTCCAAACTAGAGCAAACATAAAATAAAATAGTCAGATTTGCCTCTAACCTCCCTTATAAATCCCATCACTGTCTCGCTCTTAGGACACTTAAATGGCCTGAATTCTCTAAACAACTGCTTCTTCAATTACATATTACACAGACTATCCTGAATGATCCCCCTTCCTGTCCCTCCATCTCTAATCTAGTGTCTTACTATAACCCCCACCGTCACCTTCGTACAACTGACAAACACCTCCTGGATATCTACAAACCCTACAAAAATATTGGAAAGCCCCTTTATAAATACACTACAGCTCATGCTTGGAACACACTTCCTCTCAATATAAGAAGCATTCCCCAAAAATACCTGTTTAAACAAGAACTTAAACACTATCTACAAAAGACCTGGTCCTGCCCATGTCAAACCCTCACTTGACAGCTATTTTCTTCTTATTTACGCAAATATTATTCCTCTTTGATATATCACCTTTTTTTCCTGTCCACTTTTCTCTATCATGTAATTCTACTTTATTCTTCCTAAATATATATATATATATATATATATATATATATATATATATATATATATATAAAAGGTCTTCCTAATAAATATCAAGATTGTATTTCATTTGTGCTATTCTCTTGTAATATTATTTTCATTGCTTTAATGAATACGGAGCTGTAAATTGTAGTAAACTTATCTTATGTATTTGTTGTTTATCTTTTGTAAGATTGTAAATTTTCTGGAGCTTTTTTCCTTGGGTCTCCACTGAAAATGTGCCCCTGCCTCAGTTGGACTAACCCCGTTAACAAATGTCAATAAATAAATAAATATGGACTTAAACCAGCTGAACCATATGCTTTTTACACTTGACAAGTATGTGCAGAACAAAGTTCTGTTTGATAAAGTAATTAATTTAAAAAATGTCATGAAGTTAATCCTGCATGAATGCTCCTAGCATAAACAGGCCCATACAAATGGTTTTAAAGTGCAATGATGCAACTAATCGCCCTGTCTGGAAGTGAAATAATGTAACTAGTTGCCCTGTTTGGAAACTAAACCTGTAAAACCAGAAGGGCTGATGGAAAAATAGAATCTTTTTGTTTGAATTACTTATCAAAGCACCCCCTTGTAGAGCACTGTATCATCAAGTCCAGTACTTGAGCATTCCCACGAATATGGACAGTCGGCAGTGTCCCACTTTAGCCTGCTTGCAAACAATTGATATTGAAATACTAAAGGTGAATTATATATTTAAATTATTGGGTAATAAATTACAAGAAGGTTCCCAACACAATGCAAATAGTAAAGATTCCTTAGAGTGGGGTGTAATTACGATAACACCAAGATGAGGAAGCAATATTGCCTTCTAATATTCAAACTGATCGTTTTTCACACAAAATACAGTTAACAGGGGCAATGTGAAGGTACTTGTTTTTTCTGTCTGTTCAGCATATATCACTTCAGTAAAAGGCTGCTGGTGCTGAAGGCAGCGTGTTTAAAGTCTTGCAGAAACAATGCGTTTAAACTTCCCCACATGCACGATTGCAGTTGCTGATCATACTCTCTCTCTCAGGATTCAAATCTGTTCTGTCTTGACACCAAAACAAATGCTGCATTTGTTAAAAAAAGCACTTATCTCAGTATGTGACTTATTTACTTATCTAACGTTATATTAAAAGTGGAAATTCAGTAGTATAAAAAACTGTCTTTATCATTTTGAGCTGTAGTAATCAAAAGTGCTACCTGAATTCAGTTTGCAAATGTAAATCTTCATGGACCACTTGAACTCCTAACCCCTCCTCCCAAAAGAAAAAAAAAAAAAATATGGCGGTTAGGGCCTAAGCTTTCTGAGGCAAATTTTGGCTGGGATTTGAAAATGTTTTGTGCTACACTTTTCCATGTCTTTGGAGTAACTAGATCTGATAAAAACTCTTGCAACTATCTCAGCTCTTCATGCATTAGCTGAGTGTTCACCTTTCTGGCAATTTCCTGAGCAGTGCTCATGTGTGATATGCATGTAAATCGTAACACTAACAATAAAAGTATTTAATATAATTCACTTTATGGTGGCTTTTGTTTACATTATGCTTACCTGCAGGCATAAAAAAGTGAATTACCACAGTGCTCAGATACAGCATGCTCTCTATGTCTTGCTCTCTAATATAAATGCATGCACACATCATATCTATCAATCTATCTATCTATATATATATATATATATATATATATATATATATATATATATATATATATCTATCTATATATATATATATATATATATATATATATATATATATATATTATTTATTTATTTATTTTTTTGCATTGAAAAAAGATGGCACAGCTGATAGAATACTGCCAGCTTTATTTCTGTGTGAGATGGTGAACAGTGGGGTTTGGGGAGTGTACCCTTTTTCCACTGCAGACTGATCTCACAATTGGTATATATAATTAGCAGGGGGTATGTGGTTGCACTTTTTTGATTTTTTAACTAATCAACCTTTCTTTGTTTGTTTTTGTCAATCTTGTTTGGCTTGATTATACAGCTATATGACTAAGTGTCATACACACACACACACACACACACACACACACACACACACACACACACAAAACCATAATATAAGCCAATTTACAATTCATTAGTGCAACAGAGATCACTGGGAAGCTAAACGCAAACTATTAGGGGGGCATAATCAGTATTTTAGAAGAGGTGCCAACTGGTCCCCATAAGTGAGCACAATAACCAGTAATCATATAACTAGTCCCAAAGACAGCCTGGTATGTATGTGGTAGAAACTGCAGCAAAAAGATAGAACAGCTAGTATAGCTAGTATTTTTACTATAGCTAGCATAGCTAGTCTTTAGCTACAATTTTTTTGGTGGAGGATGGGAGGACATTTGCTTTGCTCCTCATCGTTGGGGGGCATTTTATTTTTTATTTTTTATTTTACTGAGGGGGGTCACTGATTGGGGAATACAGCTCTGTAGAAATGCATGGTTAGTATGTCTTACACATGAACACTGTTTCCTATGCCACCACAGAAAGCTGATATTTCATCTGTTGCATGGTGAAGATACCACCACTCTAATTACTTCAAAGCTTGGAGAAGTATAATGTGATACTTTTTAGAATCTCACCGTCAGTAGCAGAACACCACCTAAATAATTTACGTAATATGTGCTGGTAATTCTTAAGTTGACCTAATGTGGCAGTGAATGCAAGACTTGACCTCTTTTTCAAATTATGGCAGGTATACATACATGGCAGTTTTAATGAGCTGGCTTGTACAGTATCAGTAAATGTTAATATGTTTTAAATCGCAATACAGGGTGTGCAAACAAATGGCTTAATGTAACACACTTCACATTTATATATATTTATGTTATGAAAGATATAAATGCAAATGAGGGTAACAAATAATGGTGCAAGAAATTAGATATGGCAAGTGCTGGGAGAAAACATAAGTAGATGAGAACGGTCTTTTGTTTAGTGGTGAGTTCAGCCTTTAAGAACTAAGATTTCAAGTGAAAAAACAAACAAACCTCAACTGTCTGCCTTGCTATGGTTGATGTTTCTGGTTATTCTCAGGCAGTCCCAGGTTAAGCTTGTAACATAAAACATGATCCCACACACCTAGGGCTGAACATCTGATCTCAGACACCAGTAGAATGTGGGGATGTGGATTGGAGTATTTCTAGGTTTCCAGGTCAAGTCTCTGTTTATCCTCTGATGTGTGTATCTTTAGCTGGGAAAAAAGACTGGAATTCATGGGAGTGCAGCCAGTGGAGAGTGACTGCACTACTATATTTCTCACAGAGGCCTACAGACCTCATCAATGTCATTAAAAATTGCAACAACTACTTACTTCCAAAAGAAAAGAAGGGTCTTTCTATAAATAATTTAGCAATAGCAACAGATTAGCTACAGATATTGGAGGAAAGCACTGCCCAGAGAGATAGGTGTCTGTCACAGAAGACACAGTCACAGACATAAACATATTCTCTAGTTACACAGTCAGTTGCCATGGCAATGCATGGTTTCCTGCTGATTCCTGACTCTTGTAGACTTTTTATTTAACACAACTTGGAGCTTTAGTTTCTGGGGCCATATTCAGTGTGGATTTTAAATTACAAATCGGAGATGAAACTAATAGCAGAGGACAAAGTGGTTGATTACTTTAAAACTTAAAAATCAGAGAGACAAAATTAATGAGAATATTCTTACAGTTTTCATGGCTCCAGGCACACATCACTTCTTAAATAGCAATACTTCACAGGGGCAAGTTATTTCATAGTTGGTATCTGGGGCTAGCACTGGGGCTACAGGTGTGCTTAACTTTGATAAGGAGCACTGGTGCAGTTTTGTCTTGTACTGGAGAGCCTGTGAAATGTGAAGAAGCATATCTATTGTTTAACAAATACAGGCACAAGACTTGCAGTGGTCCTCTTGAGCAAGAATCCTATTTAGAAGGCATAAGATGGGTGTTTCCTTTCCATTTTAGAAGCTGCTGGCACAGATAACTGAAACTGTGAACCTCTTCCTTTGGGTTAATGACTTGTTCTTGAACTTGCTGTATCAATGAAATTGACAGCGGACTGAAAGACACATACAAAAGTGCACCCTATGATACTTTAACTCATTTCCCACCAAATTATTTTATAATGCCCTCTAGAGCGGGAGGGTATATATATAATTTTATTAACTAGCAATATCATATGACAGATACCATTAAAAATAATTTCCTGTTTTCTTTGGTCTTTGTAAGACATAAATGATTGAAGCAAGTGCAGCCCATAACTGGTTCAGATCCATTCTAATGTCACATTTATTTCAGCTTTTTGTTGTCTACCCCAAACGTAATTTCTTAGGGCCTTTATGTCTAAACTAGAACAACAATAAAAGCAATCTGTTTTATATTGTCTATTACAGTTTGGGTTACAGAATCTGTAAGCCAGAATTATAACAACATTATGGCCCTTACACAGAATTCAAGACACAGTTGTACTTATAATAGTTCATGCTTGGGGCACAAACTATGCCAATGCTGACAGTTTCAAAATAGAGAGTTTCTAGCCATGGCCATGTGGCATAGAGGGGATAATGCCCTGTCTACAACCAAGTGAACCTGGGGTTGAGCAGTGGCATTAACTATGGAAGGACCATGGTAGAGGAAGATGGGATTATGAGGGCAACACTGGTTTGCCCATCTTGGGGGGGGGGGGGGTGATGTGTCTGTTATACCACTGAACTCAATTACAGGGAGAATATACTGCAGTGGTACTAAGTACTGGGCTTAGAATGAGGAATGAGTGCCAAGTCACACCAATGGAAATCTGGTGTGAGCAAAAGTCCATTCTCTGGGGGTACTCTGATCTGTGGCATTAGCAGAATGCCAGCAGCTATATGGGTGGAGTTAGACAGGGAGTGAGGAGACCCTCACAGATATGATATCCTGTTGGTGCCTGACTTTCACATCTCTTGAAAATTGAAGAGGCCTATAGGCTCTCACCCTAGTGAGGGAATAAATAGGCCATAGGGCTCTCATCATGTCCATGGAACAAATGGATATGATGTCTCCCAAATATGATGAACAAATGGGTCAACAGAATGCACAGATGGGCTGATGATTTTGATAAGGGTGAAATATAAAAATGGAGAGTTTCTGAAGGGAACAGCAATGAATACTTTCCATCAAATAAAATGGCAGAAAAAAATGGCTGATTTTCAAAAAATCTCAACATAAGCAATATCAAAATCAGCTTTTGGAAGAGATGAGTTTATTAGGAGCAGAACCATAGTTTAGGTCTTTTTTCTTTTCAATTTATTATTCTTTATTCTAGTTAAACATGCACATTTGGATATTTGCAGTAACATGAGGTTAAAAGATAAATGAGGTGTTTAAAAGTAGGTTTGTGACATAGGCCAGTAATCGAGGAGCCTGAATCCTCACCACTGATACTGGAGAGGGACATTCACTTGGAATGCAAATGGATACACTAAGTATTTCCAGATGCAGACCTCTCTGCATCAAGCACAATTTTTCTTAAGACCACACAGGGCACACACTCAGCCCAGGGTCAGGGTGTCTCTTTCTGTCTCCCTCCAGGTGCCCAATAAGGCTCCCCACTGGCACTGTGAAACCAGTATTTCCATGTCCCTGCTCCAATTAGCTGACACACACACATACATTGAAGTTTAATTTTCACACACACCACACACACACACACACACACACACCTGGGAAAGGCTGGCATAGATTACACGCTCTACCAGCTTTACCCAGATTATAAGGTAGTTTCACTGCCACCAGCCAGTTACTATAAGGCACTTAAAAGAGAGCCAATTATACTGAGTTAAGTTAATATTAATGCAAATGGTAATGTTGACCAAACAGCAAGGCTTTCAGGAGTGGCCACAGTTATCACCAAATAAATATATGCAAATACTGTCAAAACTTAAAGGACAACAATGGGATTCTATTACTAAATGCTCAGCATCTCTGTCCTTTTTCTCCCTATTTACAGTTCCTACCATGAATAAACAACAATACAGCTTTTAAAATATTTTAAATCAACTGTTTCTCTTACACTTTATCTAGTACATTGTATAGACAACCCCATCATTCAAACACGTTACTACACGCCGCCAGCTGTCATCCAAAACATATTACTGCCAATATCCCCAAGTCACAATTCATGCAAATACATAGAACCTGCTCAAACACTGAATATTATATATATTTTGATGAAGACTTAGTAAACCGCTTCAGGGAAAGTGGATATTCTCTTGCTAAGGTTAGGCAGACCAGTAGGGAAGTGCAACTACTCTCCAGAAATGACCTTCTTAAGTATAAGAATCATTGTCCTCAAGTGGACAACAAAATCAGGTTTATTACTACCTATGGCAGGAACACTCATGAATTTCTAGATATAGTGCAACAGCACTGGGATATTCTTTTGACTGATGAAAGATTGTGTGATTTATTAGGTGATAGATGTTCATTCTCTTTCCATAGGGTAAGACCTTGGGAAGTCATTTTAGTCATTATAAACATTTTTGTGCCTTTGGAACGCTCTGTACAAACTACATTGGGTGGTACACAAGTGGTGGGGTGCCTCCCCTGTGGCCATTGTTCTTTCTGTAAATTTATGTGTCAGACCAAAGAGTTTTCAAGTAAAAATACTTCTAAGGTTTTCTCTATTAAAGTGTTTGGTAATTGTAATAGTGATTGGGCTATTTACCTTGTAGCCTGCTCATGCCAAGCCTTTTATGTTGGCCAAACCTCCAGACCCCTAAAATTGTGCATTTCAGAACATCTCAGCAACATTAGAAATACACCCAGCAAATGCTTTATGTAAGCCTACTATTATTCATAAGACAGCGACCTTCAAATGTATAGTTATTGATAGAATTTTGGGACATAGATCCCTGAAAACAGGTTGACATAAATTGTTAGATAAAAAAGAAAAATCTTGGATTGTGAAACTAGGTGGATTGTTTCCACCTTGTCTTAATGAACACTTATAATAATTGTTTAATTTATGTTCAGTTATTCCATTACATTTTGGTATATAATGTGGTGCTTTTACTGATTGTGTCTCACACTGAAAAAGGCCTTTGGGCTGAAACCAGTTTGTTTTTTGTGTTTTTACACATTAAAATATGTGTGCTCCAGTTGGGTGCTGGCTTTTTGTTGGTATGATTTTTATTTTTTGACCCTGTGCACCTGCCATCCTTGCAGAGGTCTTGGGGTAGTTTCCTTTATAATCAGCCCTCTGATAGTGACCACCAAAATGTTATTTTTAAAGTTAGAAGAGCATAAGTGCTTGATTCAGATATTCTCAGCAAATGTATATATGATACATAGTCACAATATTGAAATATTTTTCATTAAGCGTCTATAACTAGAATGTATATTAAATGGTGATGATGACATACAGTAGGTGGATTGGACACACTAAATTTTCCGCAGGTGCAAGTGAGTGGTATGGATGAACTACCATGGCAAGGCTAGCCAGCTGGCGGTGTAAACCTTGGCACAAGATGATTGTCACTGTTGAAGTGATACCCCGACCCCCATATGTAAAATGGGAAAAGGGATTGAGGATGGATGGATACATGGGCTTGTGACACTTTCTAGAACCTACACAATCTTGAGTAAGTCTTGAGATTAAAATCTTTTGTGATTATCTGACTTCTTACTTACAGACACATTTACATGTTAAGAGAGTCATGTGGGGTCTTGCAGCTCTGAACTTTAAGCCACATCATTCAGATTTTGACTAACAGTCCTTTGTCCCATCAGTAGAACCTAATACTTTTCTTACTTCTGTAAACTTGCATATCAGGATCTTGTGTCAGATGTGATTTTAACTACTCTGACTGACCATTTAGAACACCTGACACATTGTTTTCCTGTGAAAGGTCAAAATGATGTGTGCTTTACCCACCATTCCTCCTTACTCCTTCCCATTTTTTGTAGGATAGAAAGATTCTTGAATACTCTTTTGTGGTATAGCTTCTGTTTATGCCATACTTCTATTACGCTACAGCCACTCTCATGAGCTAATAAAGCATATGGGTAGGTAACTGAAGACTTCAGATATCTGCCCATCAACATCTGAGAAGATGAGAGGTCTACAGATTGCAATGCCATATTTCTGTCCTCTAGAACTGAGAAATAACAGTTCAAGTTATTTGAATTGCCAAACCTTTTAATCAAATTCTTATATGTTAGTACAGTTTGTTGAACTTGAATAATACTCTGTGTATACATAGTAATTGAGGTAGTATGTATGAGTGCTCACTGTTTACAGTTACTATTGGCTCATACACTATGGGACACTGTCTGATATTACTTCATTAGAAATACCACACCTTGGAAAATTGACTTCAGTACTGCAGCAGCACTATGACTTCTGGTTTTCTGTAACTGCAAAACTGCAATTTTGGGTAATAATCCACACACAAGAAACAATGTGCATCTTTGTAATGGAAAACAAATCAATCCAGACTTTAATCCAAGGAAGACAAGGCATTTCTGAGGCATCCTTTCCTCCATTTGACTTGATTTCTGAATATACTACTGACATTATATGTTTGCATCATCATAAACAACCTCCTTTTCCCACATTTCACATGGAGTCCGTGTAAGAACAACTTAAGAAGCTATTTTTAAACATTTGAAATATGTTTCAGTGACCAAAACTACACAATCTTGAATTTTATTAGTTTCCTAAAAAGAAATTTTATAGCTCTGAAATTTGGGAATCAGCCTGGAAAGACACTGCACTGTAACAAGGGATCACATAACAGGTAACGTATCATGGCAATTTTGCATATTGACAATTGATCTGATGTTATCAGGGTCAGAATTAAGGTATTCTGCAATTAAAACTTGAGAGTTTTTCACTTAACTTCAAGCTGTCTGTCTTACTTCAAGCTCTCTGTCAATCTGTTTCACAGTTGAAAGAAATGTGAATAATGCTCAGTTGGTAGAAACTCATACAAGAACATCATCAGTTATATTGAGTGCACCTTCCAGAGTTTCACTCATCTCACCTATTGCTGTTGGAATATTTTTGACGGTGATGAACTTCTAAATGGCAATCACAGATCATTTTATTTCTCCAGTGCAGTATTAGAGGTATACAATTTTGAGTTCACCTCATCTAACCTAATTTTCCAAACGCTTGATTATCATCAGGCACTGAGAAAAATTTATCATTAAGCATAACTGAAACTGCTTCTTCAGTCATTTGAAGTGAATGTTCCTTCTTGATCCATTTGTTTGAATCTTGAAGTTCTGTACATGCACTTAGTTTATCCTGGTTCACAACTCTTACTATGATATCCATTCAGTTAGTTCTATTTGCTTACAAAAACTCATATCTTTCATGCATCCATTTCCTACTCCATTTTACAACTTTCTGCAATTGGACCTCATCTTGAAGCTTGTACAACTAGTATAATTGCAGAAGAAATTTTAATACAATATTCTCATTACATGAACAGCAAACTAGTAAACAAGTCGAAATGTCATTCTAAGATATCATAGATTGTTACTAGGCTAACGACCCGGGGGGGGGGGGGTCTTTCTAAGCCTAGCCAAGTTTTCCCAAAATAATAATTATGTCCTGTATCAAAATAGGACAGTGATGGCCAGGCATTTATATGGTCCCTCTGTCCATAAGGGACATGGATGCCAGGCCTTTTGTAAATTTCCTATTTTCCATCCTCTGCCTTAGGTTGTGCTTAAATTGAGTAATAGATGAACACAGTTTCACATGGATGGGAAACTTGTTCCATAGGGGGGATAGTCTCTGGGGCACATATCTCTGTGTCTAGAATGCTCTGTTTAAGTCACAGTCAAAATTCTGGTCCTTAGACCTCATATCTCTGGTACTGTTTAATTTAAGAATATGCAGGAGATTCATAAGTGTGGGGTTTGTGGATGCCTTTTAAGCCAGGCATAGATCACTCTCAGCAATCCATAGGAGACTGAGCAGAAGGAAAAGGATTTAAGGCACTTTGTATAAGGCAGGTTTGTTATGTCTTGTATTCTTTTTGTAAGGAATCTCTGAGGTTGCTCTACTTGCCACACATGCCTGGTCAGGTACATAGCGAAGGGAACATTGTACTCCATGACTGGTCTGATAAGGGCAGAGCATGGTGGGATAATGACCTCTTACAACCTAAATGCCATGCTGTAACTTATAAGTTGCTCAACATAAAAGGATTTCCTCACCACTGAGGCCACGTGGTGGTCGAAGGTAAGGCTACTGTCTATGTGCTAACCCAGATCCCTGACCACTGCTGGATCGACTCTTAGGGGCATATTATTGACATGGTAATTAGCCAGGATGGTTGACTTCCCAAAGGGTACAATTATGCATCTATTAACATTGAGTTTAATACCATGGCTTTCGCACCATTTGTTGGTAAGAAGTAGGCCTTCTTAAAGAATGCTAGTGTCTGCAGGGGAGTTGATCATCAGCAACTTAGTTGCACATGTACTCTGTTAATTAATTAATGAACTTTCTGTGGTGTAATGAGTGCTTTTAACATTCATTAAGAAACTTTGTATCTAATACTGCAATCGATTGATCCTCATGAAAATGCATATCAATTCTTCTTCTTTCAGCTTTTCCCTCTTAGGGGTCGCCACAGCAGATCACCTGTCCACTCATGATTGGCAGTGGAGTTTTACAGTGTCAAGTTGCCAGCCCGGCACCCAACCTTCCACAGAAGGCACACACACACACACCTAGGGCCAATTTAGAGTGTCCAATCCACCTACAGCACTTCTTTGGGATGTGGGAGGAAACCAGAGCACCCGGAGGAAACCCATGCAACCACATGCAGACTCTGCACAGAAGGCACCCCAGCTGAGGATCGAACCGGAGAACCTCTTGCTGTGAGGCAGCAACACTAACCGCTGCACCACCGTGGCCACCCTTATGAAAATGCATATCAATACAGGTATTAAAACAAGCAAGGTACCTTTGCTACTGTTCTGAGCAACAGTGCAAATGCTTTGACTCAATGTCACTTTGGTATTAACAGAAGTATTGTTGTGAATGTTAATGTTCTAATTTTACTTATGTTATTCACTATGTTACCTCATAAATAACTCTGTTGCTGCATATTATGAATCCTTCTAATAATACTCAGTGTTTCTCAAGCATTACTACCCAATATGTTTATCTGTTCTATTTCCCAAGGGCACTACTTGAAAAAAGAATCCATACTTTCCACACTTCCAGTCACAATCAAAGCCAAATCTGTTCCACAGGCTTTAAATTATATCCTAAATATTGGATAGCATATAGACAGCAGCATTTTAGTTTTTATTTTTAGTACTTGTATCATCCATGGACTTCATTGTTCTCTTAATCTTACTCTCAGCTTTTATTTTACAGACGTAAATGTATTAGTCAGGATTTTAAGCTCTATGCTTGAAAGCTTTCTTGTTCTAAATGTTTTATAAAGTATAAGGTTATTTTTTCCTAACAGTCTGCCTCTTAATTGATCATTTCTGATTCTGACTGAACACACATTTCCATCCCTTAGTAGTAAGTTCTGCACATTGCTAGGCTCCCATCTTGCACTTCTTATTTCAAGTAATTTATATCAGCTGGCTCAAGACCATCTTGATTTCTAGTGAAAAATAAATGCCTTGTATATGATATAGCCTTCTTTGGCTTACAGTAAGCTTAAAACTTTTTTTTTAACAAAGACATCTTGTCTTTCTTCTTTTTTAAGGTTAAAAGTGTTAAAAACCTTGAGGGCTTCCTTGCCTGCTATATGAAGAAACATTGTGCACTATATGGCAACACCACCCACAATGAGATATATGCCAGATCTTTGACTCACAGTTTCTAGTTCTCTATAAGTGTTTGTGAGGCTTCATTGAGATTGCTGTTTGTATTGCAGATATGAGCAAAATGTGCAGCTAAAGGACTGTGGTTCATTGGGTACAGAAAAACAATGTAATTATTTGCAAGAGTGAGACTCGTAATTATATTTTTTCAGAGTTATAGTTGTTTGAGTAAAAATATGGAGAATGTGAAAACAGAGCAGGAATCAAGACTTACTTTGAAAAAAAAAATGAGACTGGTCTTTCTTCCATCAACAGAAAGAAACTGCATCTTACGTTTCATAACAATGTAGCTGGCCTGCAATTACATGTGGTTATGACATGGTAGAAATACTGTAACAAAAAAAAAAAAACAAACAAAAAAACAGACGGAGTAGAAAACAGCATCAATTGACCAGAGTTTGGTGTAAAATTAAAGCATTGCAGCTGTTAAGAACTATTATTGACACTGGGGTCCTCTATTTCCAACACAATTTCATATAGGTACACAAATAAGTGCATATATAGTCAAGACAGTCAAAAGAAGAAGCATAAGACACGATGTGCATTCTTTAAGTATGTTTACTGTAGTGGCCAGGTGAGAAGATCACATGACACATTAATGCCATTAGCTGTAATACACGTTTAAAGACACAGAGCATCAGCAATGCCCCTTCACATATATCTATTTATGTGACAGGTCCTGCTTGGAATATCTATTTCCAAGGAAATGTTAAAAAGGAAAGGGGATAAGAAGTATTCTTGCTTAGTAACAATGCTGAAGGGGAAAGAGGTAGCAACACCACTGGTGACTTTCACTAAAACCGAGGGGGATGAGATCAAGCTTAATATCCTTTGACTGTATTTGGAAAGGAAGCCTGTTTTCACCAGATAGCATGTCAGAACAGCCAGCTCACATGACTGAAAGCCTTCTTGGAATAAAGAGTTTCTATTTCTCCAGGGTCTTGTAAAATTCATCAAAACTATATTCTGCTATACGGATGTGATAGGTTGGATCATGTCATTGAATCATGTCTCTTTAAGAAGCCTACTTGTTCTTTACTGGGAATGGAGCCCTGCAAAACGTTAATTTTATGGGCCAGTATTTTTGCTTCTATACTTTTCATGAGATTGGGTGATAAGATTGTACCTATAAGGGGTATTCCCAGCCTTTAAAATGGTGTCAGTAATGATAAAAGTTGGAGGGGCCATTATTTGCCAGTAAGGAAACCAGTGGAAAAAGAAAAGATGGAAGGAGCTACAGTATCACAGAGCATATATTATATGTTATAGAACATGGGGCTTAAACCATCTGGACAAGCACAACTTCACAAATGAAACAGGATTCTGCACTTCATATAAATGCACTTTAGCATTCAAAAAGAGGATGGTTTCTTCCGGTAATTTGTTTAAGCCTAACTTATTTGACTTGTCAAGATAATCTGCCACAGTCAGGATGCCTTTAAACTGTGGAAGAATAAATAATAATAAAAGATTACTGGAATAAAAGATTACAGAGTCTGTGGACAGTACCCCCTCTCTGCATACTACTTATTTATTTGTTGTTTTTTAAGTTTTAGCCGTATATTGCTCTTGACCCGATGAAGGCTTTTGACACTATTCCTCATGCTGGTATTGAAAAGTTAGACAAACATAATATAATTACCCTAAATTATCTGCTGGATTGCAAATTGCCGATCTAACATATACTAAGTAATGAAAGCTGCTAGTAACCTCACTATATGTGAAATTGTAACTAGTAGAGTACCACATGGATCAGCGCTAGGCCCTCTCATGTTTGGCTGTTATTTTGCAGTTATTTAAGCCAGTATCCCAAAAGTATGGCTGAACAAGTTTGCTGATGACTGCAAGCTGGGTACTGGTATCTTCTCATCCCCTAATACTAAAATCTTCCAAAAAGGACTGCAATATACACACACCTGATGTACTGAACATGGTATCACACATAGTAGCATTTGAGAAAAAACTGTACAAAGCTTATATGATGTAACTGGTACTCCTGTTCAAACAGATACGGCCATAAGAGACATGGTACTTATGTATACAGTCGTCTCATTCATTCATTCGTTTCTCCCATACTTAGGAAATCCTTCTGTCTGGCCCTGTAAAATTTCAAAGGAGTATTTCAAGATCTGAAGAAGTCATTGTACTCTTTCCTTATCAGCTCTTTTGTTGAATATAGCACCCTCTTTGGTATGTACATATCCAAACATACCACCCAACTGGAAAGACCCCAACAACTTTCAAAAAAAAAAAAAAAATTCTTGAGTCCTTCAACTATCCTGAGAGATTAGCACAACTCTGCTTATTAGAGATAGCCTACCAGCTGCTCCAAGGTGACCTGTGTCTCACTTTTCAGGTTATAAAAGGTAAGATCCTATTTGATCTTCTCTTTCTTTGCAATATCAGTAGTTCTATAAACACATACTGGGCACCTAAATTTACACAAATAAATAAAAAAGACTCATTGGGGGGATAGATTAATAATATAACATTCCCAGTTTATGTAATAAATTACTAGTGCTTGTCAAGCAAAGTGCTACTTTGTCTGTCTTTAAGGCTAGTCTTGATGATTGGATGGGTAGATACAAATTTACCAGGGTTATCATGCAAGGCCTTGCCTGATTTCGGGGGTGGACACTATTAAATACTCATAAATGGTGGTAAGAACTTTTAAGTGTGGCTGCTTAAAGGTGTATATGGCTAGGCCTCTTATGGCCCCTGTGATCACCTACCTAGTATTGTCCCTATGTTCCTATGAAAGCTGGAGATTCTTAAATAAATTACATGTAATAACTTACTACCAGTACTGTCTTCCACTAGGAATACTTTGAAGTGCTTGTATTCACTCCCTATTCCAGCAGTCTGGATAGAAAGTGATCTGGGGCCTCATCTAGAGTACACTTAACTGTTTTGTAGAGTATGCAGGTCTAACTTCCTAGAAATTAGAGAGTCACATTCAGAAAGAGTCTGATCTAGATTAATTTGTAAGCCCTCATTATCTTGAAGCCAATTTTTTCTGGAACCACCTAATATACTGTAGGAGGCTTTACACAGCCCTCTGATTTTTTTTTTGCCTAACAACCACTGGATAGTGGCAATCTGCAGTTATTAACATCTTGACTGCCATCCAGTTAGAAACATGAAATGCAGGGCCAGATGCATTCTTTAAGAAGGATGGAGATAACCTATACCTAAGTATAGCTGATATACCTCCAGACTAATAAAACTGGTGAGACCCTTCAAAGGGAATCCCTGTCCTAACCAACAGCCATAATCAGATCCACAAATGCCATTTCATAATCTGTGAAGCAAAACCGATAGATGGGGCTGCCTGATACTTTGGTATAGAACTGCAGTGAAAATAAAAATAACCAGCCTGAGATTCAGAGATGCAGTGAGTTTATGTATAGGTGAATTGTTTGTTTTACTCTGGTGAGTCTATCAGGCACCTACTAGATAATAGCTGGTGCACAGGTCCTGAAGAGCTTCAGCATCCTGGACATATTTGGCAAGGTGATACCTTTACATTCAAGTTGTGAGACCAAGGAACATTCTAGACCCTGCTAAGATGAAACAAGCATACTTGGTGTTGTCTGAGAGGGCCTTGAATGAGACTATGAACCACACTATATCCAGATTATATCTACAGTAGGAACTAATAAGTGTAACCGATCCAATAAATAAGCTTGTCAACAAAATAATTCTTCAGAGCTCATTAGTCAATATAAATTCATGACACTAGCCATATTGAACATTTATTAAGACAGCCCCAACACAGCTGGATTGGTTAACCATGGAGGCATACCAGAAAGGTATTTCTTCCATCAGGCACAAACCTCCAGATTATGAGCCATACCTATCTCTTGCACAAGTTATACTAGGACCTCGGTGTCCCTCAACAGGGGTGTAAGTTTCTGACTCTCTAACTTGCCTCCTGTGTCATTCACATTGGTAGAAATAAATCTTATGACATTATATTTTCCATGCTTTAGCTGGAATGACTAATATAATAGAGACTATGATCTTGCTCATTCGTAGAAAAATAAGTTTTCAGAGAAAACATTCTTAAAACCCAACCAAACTCAAAAATCAACAAAGTAGAAAAACCTGTACAGAATGTATTATTATGGCTTAAATAAAGCTCCCAAGTCCATACCATACAGATGATACTAAACCACCCACCTCAATAGAGTGAGTCATGAACAACAGTACCAAAGGTGAAATTTAAAGGCATTCAGGACAGGTAAAGAAGTAACAGAGACTTCCCTGTACTACACAGGAAATGCTTCAGCTTTTAACATATTGCTAATACAGGTTAAATCTCACGTTTGCTCTTTCACCTCCAGTTGTACCTTGCAGTTACTGATGCCTGAATCTCTTCACAGATGAGTAAAGCCACCATCTCCTTTCCTGAGTCAGAATAGATGTAAGAGGACAGACTGATGAACAAGAGAGAGGGCATCAGGGTAATGCATACAGATGCTGACTACCTTGATAAGTTTTTAGTGAATACTGAGAAAGAATGTACGAAAAAGGATAAAACATTGATGGAACAGGCTTCCCATTAGCAATAATTTATGCAAATATGAGAGTGTGGTGGAGGAAATGAGAAAAGTCTCTCCTAAGATAAATCAGAGTCACACAAGGCCAAGGACAGAAGAACACAGCTGACAAGAATCTTAAGACTCTAGGCTGTCTGTATAGTTAAAAAACACATATAAAATAAAAATGGATGTTGAGCTATTTCAGTTGTATCTGCAGCACAAATTGATAAGGTGTGAGCCCAAGACCTGAAGCACCATGCCTTCCTTAATGAAGGTAGGATAAGTGCAACAGCAGAACTATTAACAATGTGCCTATAATCAGTAATGGACCACTGAAGCATGGGATGTATGTGCAGAGTATCTATCCAAGGATGATGTCCCCAAAAGTAATTAACTATTTTTTACCACTTTTCTCCTACATAGCTGATCATCAACTGATTCCAGTGCCTCTCTTCAATCACTGGGTTTGCATATCTTCATGACTTCTCCTGACTAACTCTGATTAGCATTAGGGCAAGAGAAGAGATCAAGGTATTACAGCATCACATACATAGCAACTCGGCTAACTCTTAGTGCAACTGATATACACCCCAACCCTGGACCCATTACAAATACAACAAACTCTCAACCCACAACTCTACCTCAAAGCCTCTTGAAAATCCCCAGAAAAGCAACTGACCCATTAACATTACAGGTATTCTTAATAAGATACATGAATTTCATGCAACCATAGATCTTTACTCACCAGACATTGTAATAGTTACAGAAACCTGGCTAAAATCTGACATTCCCAAATAATGAAATGCTACCTCCTGGATATAATATCCTTAGGCTGGACAGGGGAAAGAAAAAAGGAGGTGGGATAGCTATTTTGTTCAAAAATAACCTCAACTTAATTCCTAATAACCTAAGTACCCCTGAGTTTAGCACAGCTGAAATACTTTTTTCTAAACTAATAATCAACCCCAAGAAACACAATATAATAGCAACATATATTCCCTCAGGTAACAATCGCATCACAGTTGAACAAATTTTCCAGTGGACATCTTTTACATTGCCACAGGAAACCATTATCTTAGGAGACCTCAATATAGACTGGAATACATGTGATTTTCTCAGACCAACCAGTCATATAAATCTTAATGGCTTTTCTCAACTAATAAAGTCTGCTACCAGAATTGACAAATCATCTGGAAGACAGCCTGTCCTCGACTGGGCTCTAACTAAAGTTAAACCATCACTTTCTTGGGTCTATATTACCATCTCAAATGGTAAAAATATTGAACGCTCACATGAGCGAAAAGGTACATAAATTAACTTGTTTTTTTGGGGTTGCGGTACAATGAGGAATGGAATATTTGCTCTTTCCTCACTGTAGTGCGACCTTGGAGTTAATAGCAAGTTCGATTTTGTACCATTTTGCTCATGTGAGCGTTCGATATACACCCTGGCAAAACAAATACACCTTCCTCATCAATTAATAACTCAAATGAAAGTATAGAATCACGATTCAATAAATATTTCACCATATCCATTCTGGCCATTATAAAGAGCAATAGTCTTGCACTCACGTCACCCACTTCAGAAACTACACCAAACAATCATACCTTTTCTTTTCAACCTGTTTCTATAGATACTATCAAAAATATCTAAAAAAAACTCAAACCAAAACATTATCAGCTGAATACCTAAAAATCTCTTCCAATGCCATTTGCTACCCTATCTCTATACTTATTAATCGCTCTATTTCAGAACAAAAGGTCCCATCCATACGGAAAATATCTCACATTATCCCCTTACACAAAGATGGTATTTCAGCTGAGCTAGTTAACTATTGCCTTATTTCAATCTTTTCTCCCTTATCCAAAATTCTAAAAAGATGTATTCACTCTCAGCTACTCCATTATCTCTTAACAAATATCCTTCTTTCTAATACAAAACATAGCACTACAACAGCACTGATGACCTTTACTAAGACAGTTAACCATCTCAGGAATGAAGGCAATCTAGTTTCTTCTTTATTCTTTGACCTGTCTAAGGCTTTCAATACTGTTTCTCATAAAAAACTCCTAACTGTTCTCTCTAATCTTAACCTTAGCTATTCTGCCATTAACTGGTTCTAAGACTACCTAGTGAGGTGTCAACAAGTAGTTAAATGGCAGCAAAACATATCCCCTCTTCTGCCAGTTACACTAGGTGTTCCTCAGGGTTCATAGGTTATAGGTTCATAGGTTGGTACTGGGCTATCTACCCGAAGGCATATATTAGCCCAGCCATGTTGTGCGGTATTCACCGCCTCTTTAGTAGTTCCCTAGACCCTTGTACTAGAAGCTAGCACCCTTGGCCCCTATCTAGTAGTGCTGTTGGTGTGATCCCTGGTGTGAACTTTCTGTTACACATCCACTCATCAAGGTTCCTGTTGAAGAGTGATAGTGAGGGGCTCTGTCTTATGTAGATCGGGACCCTGTTCCATAGTAAGGGAAGTCTCTGCGAAGGGAATCTATCCCTCCAGCATGTTCTGTTCATTGTTGTGCTGAGGTTTATATCCCTAGAGCGTGTAGCTCGAGTAGATTTGGTTTTGCTAAGATGGAGCATGTTCAACAATTCTGGGTTGGACATGGCTCTGTACGTTAGACAGAGATCGCCTCTGAGAAATCGATATGCAACAGAGAACAGTCTTAGCTTTTTCAATCATGCTGCATAGGGCAACTGTTTGAGACCAGTAATCCTCTTGGTTAGGTACCTCTGTGGTCTCTCCAGCTGCTGGAGATGTCTAGCCAGGTACATTCCAATTGGTGCATTGTACTCAATAATGGGTCTGATGAGGGAAGAATAGAGGGACACCATTACATCCTTAGATCTTGATGCGAACCCTTTCGTGATCAGATGGGTCACATAGAAGGATTTTCTAACTACTTTGGTAACATGGTTATCAAAGAAAAGCTGACGATCTACTTGGGTCCCTAGATCCCTTATTTCTTCTTCAGATTTCAGGGGATTACCTCCTATGTTGTAGTTTGCGGGTAATCTGTTTTTTCCAAAGGGGATTACTACGCATTCTAGGTTCTATCCTGGGTCCTCTCCTCTTCACTCTATTCACTAACAGTCTTCATTCTGCCACTTCACATGCATCCCGGGTGCAATATGCTGATGATTTCACCCTAATTTGCACTGGTCCCACACTCAAACACTTACAAGTCATCACCTAGCAATCATTCCTTGAGGGTGAATCATGGCTATCTAATGCTCAACTTATTCTTAACCTCAGCAAGACTAAACTTATAGGTTCATAGGTTCATACTAGGCTATCTGCCCTAGGGCATTTATAAGCCTAGCCAGAATGTGTTTGGCTTTCGCCACCCATTTTAAATGAATTTTGCTATGCCCTTTTTCGAGGTTAGTATACTCTGCCTCTGTCTAACAGTGACACAGAAGTGATACCCGGGGTAAACCTACAAGCTCCCATCCACTCATCAAGATTCCTCTTGAAGAGAGTCAATGAGGGACTCTGCCTAACCTGGACTGGGATTTTATTCCAGAGTGAAGGGAGCCCCTGGGTTATGAATCTGTCCCTCCAGCATGTCCTATTTATTTCAGTGCTGAGGTTCAAGTCTCTCAAGCGCGTAGCTCGATGGGATTTGGATTTTCTGAGGTGCATCATGTCCATTAATTCCGGGTTGGACATGGCTTTATACGTCAGGCACAGATCGCTTCTGAGCAGGCGGTATGCCACTGAGTAGAGCTGGAGTTTCTTTAACCAGGCAGCATATGGCATCTGTTTGAGCCCTTTGATCCTCTTAATGAGGTATTTTGGGGTCTTTCCAATTGCTGCAGGTGTCTGGTAAGGTACATCCCAAAAGGGGCATTGTACTCAATTATGGGCCTGATGAGGGATGAGTAAAGAGGCACGATGACCTCCCCTGATCTAGATGTGAATACCTTCATGATTAGGTGGGCTATATAAAATGTTTTTCTAACCACTTTGGCCACGTGGTTGTCAAATGAGAGATTGCTATCAACTTGGGTACCCAGGTCCCTAATTACTTCTTCCGTACTTAATGGATTACCACCTATGTGGTAATTTGTGGGCACTTTGTTTTTGCCAAAGGGGATGACTATACACTTTTTGGCGTTTAGCTTGAGGCCATGGCTCTGGCACCATTGTCTGTTTCTATGAGGCCCTTTTGTAGGATGCTTGTGTCGGCTGGAGTCTCGATTATGACGCCCAGTTTGCAGTCATCTGCGAACTTGGTCAGCCACAGTCCTTCCATGTTAGCCTGTTCCTCCGAGAAATATATACCAAACAAGAGAGGTGCCAGGACTGAGCCTTGTGGGACGCCACTTGTAACTGGTTTGGACTCTGACATGGCTCCAGAAATTCTAACCATGTGGGTTCTGTCCTTGAGCCAGTTTGCAACCCATCTAGTGACATAGGGGTTTATATTTAAGCTGGTGAGCTTATCTATAATGCCCGAGTGAGGTATTGTATTGAAGGCTTTTGCAAGGTCCAGGTAGGCTGTGTGGACCACCTTCCCTTCGTCAATGGCCTTGGTGACTGTTTCAAAGAAATCGACCAGGTTTAAGAGGCAGGATCTGCCCTTAACAAAGCCGAACTGGGTGGGATCCAGTGTCTATAGGTCCCCAATATCTTTATTTATGAGGTCCATGATGATCCTTTCCATAGCTTTGCAGACCAAGCTAGTCAGGCCTATGGGGCGATAGTTTCCAGGATCCGTTGAGTCACCACCTTTGTGGAGAGGGACCACTGTTGCTGTACGCCACTCTTTGGGTACATATCCTGTAGTAAGGCTGAGATTGAACAGTAGTTTTATGTTTGGGTTTAGTTCTTCTTGGAGTTCATGTAGGACGCAGCCCGGGACACCGTCTGGTCCCATTGATGCTGTGTTTTTTGCTTTGGAGTGGGCGGCTCTTACCTGAGCATCTGAGATGTCAGAGGGGCAGCACTCTGCTGGGATAGATATTTGCCCTTTTGGTGGGGAAGGGGGGGAGAAGTTTGTGCTGAACCTGTCAGCTAGGATGTTGGCAATGTCTGTGGGTTCGGTGTATTTTCTGTCATTTCGGACTAATTCTGAGCATATCTGGGAATTCCCACCCAGGTTCCTAACATAACTAAAGAAAGCCTTGTGATTATCCTTAGTGTCCTGTGCAATTTTTCTCTCGAAGCTGGCCTTGGACGATTTTATGAGTGCCCATAGTTTTTTGCTAATACTGATCAGAGATGCCTTCCCTTTTTGGGATTTTGCTCTATCATGTAGTAGCTTCCTCCTTCTATTGTATAGTTTGTTTATGGCTGGGGTCCACCAGACAGGACGCCTAACCTTGGAGGATTGGGTCTTGGTTTTATTTGGGATTGCATGATCCATGCATTCCTGAAGGTGTTCATAAAATGCGTTTATAAAGGATTCTGCGGTCTGGGCCGTATTTTCCACAGGCCTGGGGGCTTTGAAGGATTTCACCTCTGTTTTACGGAGTGTGAAATTTGCTTTAGAGAAGTTTTTCACTGTGGTTTTCTGGGCAGGGGCTGGGGTCGGGATGTGAATATCTAGTGAGATTAGTTTATGGTCTGATCTTACCAGTGAGGGATACACTTCTGGTCTGGAGCATAGAGTCCCCATGTTGGTGATGATCAGGTCCAGTATGTTTTCCCCTCTTGTGGGAGTGGCAACAAGTTGTTCCATAGCATTTGAGTTTATAAATTCTAGGAACCTTTGGGCTAGGGTGTTGGAGCTAGAGTAATGCTCCCAGTCTATGTTAGGGTAGTTGAAGTTGCCCAATATAATGGTGTTTGGAGAGACCTTCATATTTTCCAGTGTTCTCAGGAAGGCCGAGTGGGGTTCCTGGGTTTAGGAGGGTGGTCTGTAGCAGGCTATAAACTGGAAGGCAGTTTTACCCACTGTTAGTTGCACATGGATAGTCTCTGATGCTTCGTGCTGTGCTACCAACCTGGAGGTGTGGGTATCTTTGATGAATATTGATACTCCCCCTCCTTTTGTGGTTCGGTCCAAATTTTGGGGCCGACAAACATGGTATGAGGTATAACCTGGTAGTGCTGGGGTGCTCTCGGGAGCCTTGAACCAGGTTTCTGTTACTGCACAGATATCAATGTTCTCCATGCTAAGGAGAGTTTCGAGTGCATCCCACAAGATCTAATGATCCTAGCTTATCATTTACTATAGCATCAGCAAATAACATAATCGTTTCCCCAGTAACTCACACTAAACTTCTTGGAGTGATTATAGATAACTTCAGATTCGACATTCACATATCTCACACAATAAAAAAAGTTCATAAAAATTGGGATCACTATATACACACAAAAAATTCCTCACAAATACCACAAAAGCCACAATTGCTAGAACTCACTGACAGGACCAGCCTTTGGTCAACTAGTACTCTAGGCAAAAGGTTTCTACATCAACCCCACCCAACACCACCCTGTGTCCCCATCCTGGTCTACCTACACTATCCAGATTAGTAGAAAAGCTCCCCTGCTACAGTGGCACCCTAGGCAGCTGCTTACTTGGCCTATGCCTAAGGCCAGCTATGCTCACCTAATATCAACCCTTCTCTATGCTTCACCCATTCTTACCAATATCAAGAAATCAGATTTAAACAAACTTGACACCTGTTACAATAAAATTGCTAAGTTTACCTCAGAGTCATCGTTTAGAACTCACATTGCTTATCCCTTATAAAGCTCTCCTGATTAGAACTCTCCATCCTTCTAGCTTATAACCAACTTTCCATGACTCACCTGCTACTCTATCACCCAGACAGAATCCCTGCCCTCTTAAACCTCCTGCAACCATACACTGCCAACCGTATCCTTCATTCTAACAATAAATGCTTACTTAATATTACAAAAGCTAACAACTCTGCTGGAGAAGCTCTCTATTCTAACTGCATAACCAAACTTGTTAAACTGACATGTTATAGTCTAGATAATTGTCTTACCTTGTATTGTCATATGTTGTCTACCCTATCTGTATCATAAAAATATTTTGTATTATTGTTTAACAAAATGTTGTATTAATGTAAATGTCAGTCAGATTTTATGTGGAGATTTTCTCCCTGGGCCTCCTCTGAAAAAGGACACTTTGTCCATTCGGACATTCCTGGTAAACAAATGTAAAATAAATAAATAAATCACAATGCTGCCACAGAAGCATTTCTGTTTTACTTCCCCACCCCTACACATGCCCTTTTGCACCCAATTTTAGTTGTTTTAGAATATGCACATAAGTACTCTGAATATATCCTACTACACAAAGGTAAGGCTAAAACTATAGGGTTGCAGTATAATTATTTCTAGAATGGGGATACCTAAGGAACTGCTCACTGATCAGAGGGCTCCGTTTCCAGAATAATGCACAAACTGTACTATTAATTAATGGTCAAGTAATTAAAAAACTCAGTGTACCATCCTCAGATGAATTAGAGGAGCATTTCAGCAAAGATTAAACCTTTGCTGGAAAAAAATGTCATTGAGAAACACAGCAAGTACTGGGACCAATTATTTATTTATTGCATTTGTTAACCGGGAAAGTCCACTGGGCCTGGAATGAGTCCATTTTCAGTGGAGGCCATGGGAAGAAAAGCTCCACAAACTTACATACAAAGAAAAATATAATCACATAAACAGAAAAATCATTCAGTGCTATTATATTGAATGAAATCGGTAATAGAAATGACAGTGAAAGATTACAATCATTGACATATACAAGTAATAAATGGCATATATTTCAGTGCCATGTTAGTGAAATATATGTACAAAGTGCATGGAGTGTATTCAAGTAACCCATGAAAGTAAATATATCTGCAGGTACATAGCTGTGAGGAGATTAAGTACAGTGTAAGTATAGTAGTAGATAGAAGGTTAGAGGGAGGACAGGACAGGTTAAAGTGACAGGAAAGCAGTAAGTAGGCAAAGTGTAGGAAATGATGTGAAAGTTAGAGGTATAGCACTGGGGAAGAAATCAGGAGTTGGAGATGTGTGTTGGGGAGCAGGAGCATAACCATTTTGAGGAGAGATGCAGATTGAGGGAATTTTTAAAGGAGAACAGGTTGCTGATTGTTCTGAGTGAAGGGGGGAGCTTATTCTGTGCCTTAGAGATATTACAGGAATAAAACATTTTTTATTAGAGAGCTTAGAGATTGAGAGCTTAGGTTTCCCTATGGATAGTAATATTTTGTTTTCGGATTTAAGGTGTCAGCTCGCATGGTACATTGTCAGTATGGAAGAGAGGGAAGGGCAGGTTTCTGGGTGGTAGATGAGCTTGTGGGCTATAGTTAATTGCAAAAATGTGAGATAGTGAGGGGATTGTAGCCAATTTAGTTGATGCAGAGAGGAACACTGATGGGTAGAATGTTTATCATTTGAGGCAAATTTAACGACTTTGTTATAGCAAGAGTCTAGTTTTGTTCTCAAGGAGGACTGTAAATTGGTGAGGATAGAAGCACCATATAGAAGTGTTGGAAGCAGGAAGGATGAGGCCAGAGCCTTTTTTGTGGTGAGACTGAGAAAATACTTGTGCCTATACAGGGCACCTAGTTTTTGATGCTTTTTTGATATTACTGTAGATGTGAAGGTCAAAAGTTAATTTGTCATCAGTGATGACACCTAGTAATTTGGTGCTAGGGACGACTTCAATGATGGTGTTATTTTGGGAGCGAATAGTGACTTGTCTACAAAGATGGATTTTGTGGGGGGAAATATTAAAAGTTTTGTTTTATTGGAGTTAAGAGCGAGATGGTTCTGGGACATCCAGGTTTCAGTGGAAATAAATGCTTCTTAGGTGAGATGCTGTAGATTGGGGGCAGATTTAACAGAGGAGATGCATATTGGATGACAGTACTATGGATGAGAGAGGAATGAAAGTTATTGACAAATTTGCTGAATAAGAGGGGTCCAAGTATTGAATCTTGGGGGACACCTGTATTTGTAATTATGAAAGGGAGGAAGAATGTTGCCATTTAGTAGATTGCTGCCTGTTACTGAGATAGTTGGTAAACCATTGTAGGGTAGGGGGAGATAGCCTGAGATTAGTGAGTTTTGTAAGCAGGAGAGAGTATGATATAGTGTTGAATGCCTTTAATAGATCTAGAAATAATGCTGAGACTAAGGAACTAGAATCTTGAGCTCTGTTTACTGTGTCGAGGAAGGAAATGAGGGCAGTGTTAGTACTATGTCCAGGCCCAAAGCCATGTTGAGTGGGATAGAGGATATGGTGTTGTATCAGGTGACTGAGGAGCTGAGTGTGAATACATTTCTCTAGAATTTTGGAGATTGGGGAGAGAATGGCAATGGGATGGAACCTTGAGATGTCAGAGTTATTGCCACCTTTGTGAGGTGGAATAATAAATGCTTTTTTCCAGATATCAGGTATGCAGGATTCCTGAATGGACCTGTTTAGGAGGATGATGATAGGATATGCAATGGAGGAGGCTGAGAGTTGTAAGTACTCTGCTGGTAAGTTATTAGGGGCATTGGTACAGGGTTTGAGTTTGTGAAGAAGTTTTTTGATAGAGGAGGTGGGTATGGGTGTTAGTGTGAAAGAAGGTAGAGGATTTGTAGGGGAGTACAAAGGTGGAGTACCTGGTGAGTCAGCCTTAATAGGTGGGAAGTTTTTTTATGGTGTCGATGAAGTGAGTGTTGAAGAGCGAGACTATCTCAAAGGGTGTTTTTTCTGGGTTTGGACATGGATTGTTGTTAATTCCAGGGTATAGTAGGGAGTTGATTGCTGCCCAAAAATTCTTGGGGTTTAGTTTATGTTTGTGTTAGATAGCCTGGAAGTATTCTTTTTTGTTTGTGATAACTATTATTATATATACAACTAGTAACACACTGCCTGCTTGCCATTAGATAAATGCCACAAGCCATGACAAGATTCAGTCTTTTTGTATTATTATGTATCAGGTGCCCTCAGGGACTGTTAAATTCTGCCAGAGAAACTTAGGAGGAAGTGGAATTCCAGTTCAAAAGTGTCATAGTGCCATAGTGTCACAGAATGTTATACCAACATATTCGGGCAATTCCCATAGTCTGGGAACACATGGAAAGAGACCAAGCTACACAAAAAGGGGGTGTGTAACAGAAATCCAAGAACCAGAGAATTTAAAAGTGGGGACCAGGGAGGGCAGGGTGGCATAATGGTTGATTTATTTGCCTTTCAGCACAAGATTCACTATCATGTCTGACTTTCCATTCACTGTATGTGTGCAGTTTGCATGTTCTCGCCATGCCTGTGTACATGTATGTGTGTGAGTGTGGGTTCCTCCCATTTTCTAAAAACATGCTGTGTGTTTCACCTCAAGGATGGAAGCTACCAAATCCAAACACAACTCTTTCCATCGAACTTGAGAAGTCTGCCAGCAAGATGTACCCAAAAATGAATGGAGTCATGTTAGCAGCATAGACTCTAAGTGATACCTATGGGGGGGTGGGGCTGGACCAACCATTTTAGCAATCTATTGTGATGCACAGTATTTTCTAGACACTCTTCCAGGGTATAAAAATGATCTCTATGTGATTTAGTCACATTGACTACTGTCACCAAAAAGGGCATGGATATTTATTGCTACTAAGAGGGTTGAGGAACTGACCTGTTCAGAGAAACTTTAAGGTCAACAGAAACTAGGCTGAAGACATGGAAACTGACTAGAGCAAAAGTAAAGGAGTTGATTGAAATATTTAAGTTTCTAGCATTGCAGGAAGAAATTTAGGAGGAACCAAAGAGGAATGGGAAGTGTCTCAGAACAGCATGTGTGACGACAATAGAACAGATAAGCTGTCAAGCCAGTTATGGAAACAGTATGCATAAGGAAAGCTGGTGTTGAAATGCAGACGTCAAGGAAGCTACCAAAAGAAAGAAGGTGTGCAAGACCATGCTAAGAAGGAATGCTAAGTGGCTAACAAAGAGGCCAAGGGAGCAGTCACAGTGACTAAGAACAAGGAGTCTAAGAAAACTGACCAATTTCGAAAGACTGACTCACCAGAGGGCACAGAGAAGCTTTATCAAGTTGCAAAGCAAAGACTGAAATAAAAAGAGAATAGTTAGCACATACCATTCAGAAGGATTCCACACATGAGACTAGAGGACATTAAGGTTAGGGGGAAGGAATACTTCCAGAAGGTTCTGAATAAAGAAAAAGCACATAGACTATATTCATTTATTTAACATTTATTTGCTGGGAAAGTCTGACTTGGAACAAAGCCAGTTTTCAGCAGAAGCCTGGGGAGAAACACTCCAGATGCACATCTTTGTAATGTGGGAGGAAACCAGAGTACCCAGAGAAAATCCACACAAATGCAAGGAGGACATGCAGACTCCACACAGAAATCACTCCAGCTGAGATTTGAACTGGAGAACCTCTTGCTATGAGGTGACAATGCTACCGCTGCACCACTGTGCCAGTATATTGCCACAGCCACAGCCTAGACTGAAAGAGGAAGGACAGCCCACCTGAGAAGAAGTATGAAGTGCCCCAAGAAAATGAAGTCAGAAAGTGATAGTCTCAGATGGGGAGATGGTAGATATGATCAAGATGTTGGATGCATTTGGGGACAAATGGCTCCTGAGGATACTCTTTACATTATGAAGAGAAAGGTGTTTTCCCGATGACTAGACAATATACATTCTAGTGTCAGTATGCAAAATCAAATCTGATATTCACAACCTCAGGCAATGTAGAGGTATCGGACTCCTGTCACATTGCATAAAAGTGCTGATGGAGAAGGGTAATACAAAGTAAGACAGGAAAGAAGAAATACAAATTTGGATCAGAATGCAATATAACAAACCTGATACTTGCAGTGAGATATAATGTGGACGAAGAATACGTACAACTGGGCTTTCTAGACTTGGAGAAATAGTATGATAAGATCCTAAGAAAGTTGATTTGGGTAGTCTTGAGACAGTACAAAGTCATAGAAAGATTGATAGAATTAGTGCAGGCAATGTAAAAGGAGCCGATGACACACTGGTGCAGATGATGTTTGGGCTCACTGAGGGGCTCCAGTTGGAAGTGGGTGTGTGTCAGGGTTTAATTCTGAGCTCATCACTGTACATACTGTTGATGGACTACATCAGCAACAATGTCAGGGGGAACAGATCAGTAAAGCTGCTGAATGCAGATTATGTGGCACTACAAGCAGACTCTGAACATGAACTTCAGTACACTTTAGGAAATGGACTGCCAAACTGAAAGCACATGAGATGAAACAGAGGTCAGACAAGATGGTGGTCAAGGATAAAAAGGAGGAAATCAGAAGAAGCTGAACATTGGGATACAAAGGGAAAATAGTGAAACTGTTTAACAGCTACAAGTGTCTGGGAAATGTGGTTGAAGATAAAAGAATTCTGAATGATGAGCTCAAATCTAAGAGCAGAGATGCTGCAGTCAAGTGACGCAAAGGGTTAGGAGACTTGCATGAGAGAAGAATGAACCTGAAAAGTAAGGTGTACAAAACAGTGGTGTGACCACTGATGCTGTATAGCACAGTAACCTGGGCAGTGAAGGCAGAGAAACTGAGGAAGCTAGAGGCGATGGAGATAAAGTTTCTAGGATAGATAGTGGGTGGTACAAAGAAATAAGAAATAAAAGTATTTTCTGTTAACCAAGTATTTTCCACAGGGTCCCTTCCAGGCATTCTCAGGTAAAAGAGATACAATCCCTCTAATACATTCTAGGTCTGCAACAGGGATCCTTCTTAGTGTGTTATGCCTGGTAAGTTCCTGTAGGAGGCATCTAAGGGACATCTCAGGAGAAGCCAACTCCACCTCTTACCCTCAACATGGATGAACTGTTTTTACTCAAAGATCATCCACAATTGCTGAACTTCTCACTCTGTAATGGAGAGTGAACTCATCTATGCTACAAAGGAACTTTTTCCCACTGCTTGTGCTTATGATCTCATCCTCTTGATTATTGCACAAAGCTAATGACCACAGGTGAGGATGAAGACACACACTGACCAATACACTGAGATTTGTCTCGCAGCCATGGCTCTCATCACCAACACACTCTGGTGCAAACCTGTTGTACTGATGCATCTGTTTGCATCCATTAGTAAATCTCTCAAGCCCCTTCTGCCTTCAGCCATACACAATACCCCAACATACTTGAACTTCCTCTTCATTAAATACTCACTTTATCACCTGCAGAGCTCAGTCTGTGGGAGAATCACAATATGTGTTTTGGAAAATGTTGATTTTCATTCCTGATGCTCCTCATTCTTCAGTGTATTGCTCCAGTGTATGGTGGGGATTACAGTCACATGAGGCTAATACAGTGATGGGGAATGTTTTGCGCTTGGCATGTCAAAAAATCAGAAAATGCTTAACTTGACTCTGCTGGCTTGTCACCCCCCCAAACAAGAATAAATAAAAAAAATGAAATTAAATAAATAAAATAAATAAATAAATAAAAATAAAACAGCATAAAGTGGCCACGGTGGTGCAGCGGTTAGTGTTGTCACCTCACAGCAAGAGGTTCTCTGGTTCGATCCTTGGCTGGGGTGCCTTCTGTGTGGAGTCTGAGTGTCCTCCCTGTGGTTGCATGAGTTTCCTCTGGGTGCTCTGGTTTCCTCCCACATCCCAAAGACATGCTGTAGATGTATTGAACACTCTAAATTGGCCCTGTGCATGCGTGCGTGTGCCTTCCGTGGAAGGTTGGGCCCTGGGCTGGCAACTCGACCCCGTAAAACTCCACTGCCAGTCATGAGCAGACAGGTGATCTGCTGTGGTGACCCCTAACCGGAAAAAGAAGAAGTTTTCAATGCACCAAGGATAAATCTCAACAGAGTCAGGGACAAATCTAGAAATAAGAGACATGGACAGTTTTAAACTACTAGTACTATTAATTTGAGACACTAACAGAAAAAAATAAACACAAATTAATATAAATTTTCTGAAATAAAATAAGTCTATAACTCTAATTATTGTCATTATTAAGTGTAAAATGTCACCAGTATTAGAAGGGATTGAGAAGGACATTTGAGAGGAATGTAAAATAGCACAAGCTTAGAAATGTAGACTACTTGCTCTTTGCAGAAGTGTAACTATGAAAAGAAAACAATGTCAGCACTGCCCTTTGCAGACTGTATCAAGACAGTTTACACAAATAGTATTTGAGGTTAATAACTTCCTTACGTCTGCAGCAGTGTTGTTGAACTGGCTCCTGGCACAAAATAATTCAATGCACTTCACACAAGCAATGAATGCAAAAGCAGTTTCTTTGGTAACTCGGGTGTTGGGGAATGCTGGCGTGTTATCCAAAACATCATGGCGTGTCACCTTTGACACGCATGTCATAGGTCTTCCATCACTGGGTTAATAGGACAATGTCATTTACAAGCAACAAAGATGCCACCCTTATTTCTCTAAACTGAACAGTTTCCAGATCAAGGCTGAACGTTGATATCTTGAAAATAAAAGTCAGAAGCAGAAGACAAGATGAGACACTCACTTGTCATGATCCTAAGACAAGATACTCACTTGTCACAATCCTAAGATGAGACACTCGCTTGTTACAATCCTAAGACAAGACACTCGCTGGTCACAATCCTAAGACGAGACACTCGCATGTCACAATCCTAAGACAAGACACGGTCCTAAAACAAGACACTTGCATGTCACAATCCTAAGACAAGACACTCACTTGTCACAATCCTAAGTCAAGACACCCACTAGTCACAATCCTAAGACAAGACAATTGCTTGTCATGATCCTAAGACGAGACCCTTGCTTGTCACAATCCTAGGACGAAACACTCAATTGTCAGAATCCTAAGACAAGACAATCGCTTGTCACAATCCTAAGACAAGACACTCACTTGTCACAATCCTAAGACAAGACACTCACTTGTCACAATCCTAAGACAAGACACTCACTTGTCACAATCCTATGCCCACTTTAGCATATTTAACTTAATGCTGAGAATGAAGACACAACTCTCACTCCTCAACTACAGGGACTGAATGTATGTAGCAGTACTCACATGAACTCATTGTTTTATAACACTTCTCACAAGATGTTCAAGAGCATTTTGGCCATATGCCTTCTGCTAGTTCATAAAAGACATATGGACAGGATTAGTAAACTCCCATGACCCCTCCTATTATCTGTCCAAGAGGAAAGTTGATCCACTCTTTCATGGCCAGGATGGAAGCCAAATTGCCCTTTTTGAATCAGAGGCCTGGACATTAGATATAGTCTCCTTTCAAGCATTCCAATGTGTTTTTCCAGGGAGGCTGAGAAGGGATCTTCCTGTTTCACTGGATAACACTCTGCTGTCCCTCTTTCTAAACATGAGGATTGCTACTCCAGTTTGCATATCAAAAGGTGCTGTGCTAGCCTTCTATGTAACAATGAAAATGTGAGTTATTCAAGAATTCCCAAGAATGTACACTGCCTTCAGCGTTCAGTGAAGGACTAATAGCAAATAACTTTGTTCAATGTCCAGTCTCTCCTTCTCTTTCCCTCTCTACAGCTCTTCCTCACTCTGCTTTTTACTACATGTCACAAATCTGATACTTTTTTCAGGCCAAGATGCATTTTTACAGTTTCAGTCTTGCAAAAGATTTATCCTTCCCTGGGAATCACCTTTTGATTATACCATCATATTGTTAACTGTGTTTTCACATTATATAGTTATAGCAACATCATTTATAATTCTAAGACAAAATTGGAGAAACATTTAAAAATTACAAGCATGCTTTATATCTGCAAATGCAATCTCCTAATTTTATTAATTATCAGAAATGTATTTATATGTTTTATTTCAGAGTACCTGATGACTGTGAACACTGACATGCTTAGGCTCAAATGAAATTGCAAGTTTTTGCATTTTTTTATGCTGACAAGTCATTTCACACTAGCTGTATTAAATGTCATTACATGGAAGCCAAGTGACCTTTGGCATTGCCCAACACTTTTTTTTAGGTGGGTGGCAGTAGTGCGCATTTCATGTTTAAAAAATAAACAGATTAACATTTCTGAATGCCATGTGTCTTTAAAAGCGGCGCTCATCACATTTATGTCTCCTTCATTTCAAGCCAAGATCAGATGGTAGCTGAGGCAAATAAATTATTCACCTCAAGAATGTTTAACTGTGGCAATCACAAATATAAACCACACCACAAGTAATGTGGAAAGGGCTGAGGTAAGTTTATTCTTTCAACCATTCCACAAGGAGATACACTTGTTTGGCTTTATGTTAATGTGTGGTATTTAATGTGGGAAAACCCAACATGGCAGTTAAAGTGTGGATAGGGGAATCTACTCAAATGTGAAACAAAAATAACAGACTTCCCAACCATACAATACAAAACTCGCTTTATGAAAATGTCAATGTTTACTTTTGCGGTATTGAAAGGGCAAACCTACTTTCTACATAGGCTGCTGTGAGGACAAGTAAATTCAATAAAAGCAGCTTTGCTTATACAAGCTTTGAAGTATCATGCAGCTAGGTAGAATGACAAGCTTGACTTTTCAACAGATATTCTTTTGAAAAGTAGATGCTACAATATTTCAGTGGTTACAGCTTAAATGTAGATAAAAGAGTATGTGGTGTGTGTGTGTGTGTGTGTGTGTGTGTGTGTGTGTGTGTGTGTGTGTGTGTGTGTGTGTGTGTGACAGAATGCATTTATTCAGCTGAAGTACTGATACAACTTATACTGTTCTGTGTTATTAGGGTGTGTTACTTTATAAACTGTGTTATTTATTTATTTTGCTCATGTTTGTTTGTTGTGTTAATCCAGAAGCTGCCAGGTTAGTTGACCCTTTTAGCCATGTCCTAAGCTCTGCATAGAGTGTGATACATATAGCTATATAGCCGAAAGGTTGGCAAATGTGAGTTCATTGGGATAATATAGTACAATGGTGAAAAAGCAGTGATTGTAATAAAACCTATAGTGGGCATATAATAAAATAGTTAAAAAGCAATAGAAAACATGTATAACATGCAGTAGGCATCTGTATTCTATTCCAGAGAAGTATCTAAGACACATCCAATATGATGTCTGTCACACATCTTATGTAGAACAGTATAAAGCAGAGCAGTTGGGGTTGGGAGAGTGGCCTAATGGTTAAGGTGTTTGCCTTACAAACACAAGCTGCAGGGTTTGAGTCTCGCAAGGGGTAATTGGCTAGGCTTAAAATGGCTCACAAGAGCAGTTAGCTTAGTATGAACCTATGAACCAGTAATTTAAAATATGCAGTAGACAGACGTATCCTGTATACAAGTATTTGTGTATTTATAGACTACTATAGCAATAACCCACTCCTAGATGTGGGTAATGCTGTATTTGCCCACAGTTGGCGTGGTTTGGTCACGAGGGCGAAGCCCGAGTGGCCAAACAAAGCCAACCGTGGGTAAATCCAACATTACCCACACCCAGAAGTGGGTTATTGCTATTATACAATGACATTATTTAAGAAAAAAAATAATTACTTTTCTTAAATAATGGTATTGTATAATGCCTCCTTGCTGCCTTTCCGCAGCTGTCTGGTATTCTGCGGCAGTTCTAATGTACTGCGCATGTGTATGCCTATGCAGTACATCAGAACTGTGGGCAAAAGCAACGGAGAAAGCAAGATCTCCGTTGCTTTTTAAAAACTGTTTTCGCTATGTTAAATGGGTTTAACATAGTGAGACAGCTTTAAAAAAAGCAACGGAGAATCTCCGTTGCTTTTTTTAAAGCTGTCTCGGTATGTTAAACCCATTTAACATAGCGAGACAGTTTTGAAAAAAGCAATGGAGAAAGCAAGATCTCTGTTGCTTTTTATAAACTGTTTCGCTATGTTAAATGGATTTATAATAGCGAGATAGCTTTAAAAAAAGCAACGGAGAATCTCCGTTGCTTTTTTTAAAGCTGTATCGGTATGTTAAACCCATTTAACATAGCGAGACAGTTTTGAAAAAAGCAACGGAGAAAGCAAGATCTCTGTTACTTTTTACAAACTGTCTCGCTATGTTAAAGGAGTTTAACATAGCGAGACAGCTTTAAAAAAGCAACGGAGAATCTCCGTTGCTTTTTTTAAAGCTGTCTCGCTATGTTAAACTCGTTTAACATAGTGAAACAGTGTGAAAAAAGAGTTATAGTAATGGAAAAAGTCCGGGTGACCGGACCTTTTTCCATTACTATAACTCTGATTTACAACGTGCATGCTGACCTATCAGCATGCACGTTTTTTAATATTAATGGGGGCAGTTGTATAATTATAAGTATTTACATGTTTACAGTTTACACAGTCACTGTTGTTCCCAAATACTACCTTAGTAACGGTTATGGTCAGTAATGTTTTATACTACCTATGTTCACTAAATCAACATTAATCTACATTGCATCTAGTAGTAGTAGCATGTTTTTTTATATATAAAAGATTTATTCCTCAGCAGTTTGCCTGTAGTGTTTTGCTATTTGTTTTATTTATTGATTTGTAGCACCTCATATTTATCCATTTGAACTGTATGGTTACTTAATTTTGCCAGTAGAATGGCCATCATTCTTGAAAATATTATTTATAGTTTCTGTGAAGAAACATATTTTAGGATGCATTCCTTAGAAGTGTTGTGTACAATTTAAGTGCTGCATACAAAAGCTTGATACATAAACACACATCTAGTCCTGACGTTAAAGAATGACACATTTTTGATGTGGTATAAATGGAGACAAAAAAATGTATCTCTGTCTGTATATCTATCTATCTATCTATCTATCTATCTATCTATCTATCTATCTATCTATCTATTGTTTGCAAAACTGACATGATATGTGTACACAGTAAAGTTGCAGAGTTTATTTTATCTAATGCACTTAAGAAAGAGAATGTTATCCATTTAATCTAACCAGGTTCAGTACCTACTTCATCTAATTCCAGGGTGCTGGGAGCAGCTGCAAATAATGATCATAACATAGGAAATAATTCAGGATGGGATACTAGTTCATTAGAGGACATATACAGACATACTCACACTGCATGTATAAGAAGAAGTAGCATTGAATAACACCATTTTACCTAGTTCCATAGCTTTAGGATGTGGAAAGGAACCTTACACCTGGTAAAACCCCACACAAATAAAGGGATGGCATGCCAGTTCCACAATGAAGTCTCCCAGCTGGAAATGAGCCCAAGAACCAACCCTTTTATGGCAACAGTGCTAATTGCTGCATCACTGTACTGCCCTAGATAGAACACTGTTTCAGGATTTTTTTTACCTCACAAAATGCTTGCATGAGTCTGATTGAATTGAGTGTGGCAAAAAACATTCTTACGTATTTAAGGGGTGAAATCAAGAACAAATACAGGTAACTATACCTGATGGCTTGACATCCATTTTATTTTTCTGCATATTTTCTCCTCTCTGCTACTGACTATCAAGCCTTCCCAACTGAACATGGCCTATTCATTTCTTGGTGCTATGGAATCACCCACAGATCCACTGGGGCAAGAGAGCCTGTATGAGGGGGGACTGTCATTTGGACACACATTGAGAGGGCACTTGTGCTCCTGCTGGAATCCAGGCAATCAGTAGCCTTTTTGCCTTACAGTCTTGACTCTATACACACCTGTATCACTGCAGGGGTTGTCTATGCTCTGCCTGTGCATGCATGTCTGCTCCCTTGGATACACATTTCCTGCTTTTTGGTGGTTTGTGAGACATTTACCTTACACCACCAGAGTGGTAGGCAAAGTCAGCCAGGATAGGCACCATCCATCATCCCTGCCAGCCCATCAGATGACCAAGCAGCTAATTCCAGGCTGCCTGGGTTGTAATCAAGGTTTTATCACACTACATTACTGGTGTGGCTGCCACTTGACATCCATTGTTAAGAAAGCAATGTAGTTATTGATAAATGTTAATGTTCAGAAAATTGAGTGAAAGCTCAGTGAAACAATGTATTTAGTCTATACTATTATAAATAATGTGATTAGATGACAATAAAGCATAGTATCACTTAGTAAAACAATATGCATGCTGCAAAGTATGACCAAGTGACAAAAACAGCAAGTGTAAAGACAGTTTTTATCCAAGTAAGATATGCAGATAGGAGCATGAATAAAATGTATCCCATGTGCTTGTGTAAGTATCAAGACTGATGCAAATGTGTAAGAACTGTAGGGCTGTTCCTAAGATGTCCAGCAATTATGAAACGTATGCAATCGACAACCTATACAATGTAATTCGCATTCCTGGCACTCCAAGAAAACAATGTGAAACCAAAGGAGAGCAGCGAATACTGACAGTCTCTGCTCTTCCTTAACTCTTTCCTGCCAGTAGAGCTCTGCAACTTAACACTGTAACTTCCAATGGGCGGAGCCTACGCTTTTTACTGAATCAAGTTATGTCTTCACATTTTAAAGGGCCACTATGTGCAAATGATGAAAAAATATAGATATATTTTTATCTTGCCATGAATTACTGCACCTCCCAAAGCTGCCAGTAGCATAATAAGTACTCATTCCTTCCTAATTTTATTTTAATTTTTTTTTATCCTCGTGGAGGCAAACATCCTTATTCCTTTGGAAAGCTGAATCTGTCCAATAATGCACTATGAGAGAGTAAATTCTGAGAACAAGTAGCCCTACCATTTGTTGTGAATCCATTCACATAGAATGGAACACCTGAAAAAACTGCTATGTTTGAGAGTCTTTAGATTATGTGTCATTGACTGGTCTGCACTGAGGTTTACAAATGTTGTTCTTACTTACGTACTACATGTTCTCTGAAAGAAGCTTGCAAATGTGTCAACAAATTACTGAGTTAAAAAAATCTTTTTACAAAGAGCAGTTCTGCAAGTTTCATTTCCTGGCCAAGTTACTCCTCCCATCTCCTCTCCATCAATAAGATAGAGTCTCACATTTCCATCTTGACTAGATTCAACTAATTAGTCAACTTTGGATGACAATAGACATCAAACAAATCACAACCTGGTGTGCCACTAAAACTGTTCCCTCATATGTCTCTTCACTTCTGAATAGCATTTCCCAGGAATTATTTCTAAATAAAAGCACACACATCAATCCAGAGTTTAGGCCAATCTAGTCATTTCTTAAAATGTGCACAATAAAATATTCAATTTGAATTGCATTCTGGTTCTCACGTGGTAATATTTGTATAGTTATTCTGTCATAGCATAACCTGAACTATGGCATTGAATGCCAAGCTTTACATAACAATGAAACAGTTCTCAGTTTCTTCTTAACAACGACTTCCAAAGCCTCTGATGTCACCCAGTACTTTCTGTTTCTATTGCTTTGTGTAGTTTGATTTAGTTGTATACTTGTAGCATATCTCTCATCCTGTCAGCAACAGCTCATGGAGAAAGCTTCCAAATCAGATACTTCTGAAAATAGCAATACTACTGCTTTAATGAGCTCACAAAATATGACTACATGAATTAATTTTCATTTTCTGAAAAAAAAACATGTCTTGAATTGCAATGAATGTGATTATTTGTTCATGAGAATCAGAATCCAACACCCTTTTTCAAAAAGTATTATGGACTGCAATATGTCAGAGCAAAAGTATAAGCCAAAATTAGGGAGACTTGTGGGGTATGCTAGTAAGAGATCCGACATTCCTACTCATCTGTTCTCCATTGCAACTGCCCCAAATCACACAGGCATGTACATACTTCATGACACACATGTATTGAAACAGTATCAGCATCTGTAGCAGTGATACCATACTCCAAACAGGGCACTCAAACAATGTACTGACAAACACAGAGCAATGTATATGCCTTGATCAAGCAATGATGAAATGTCTAGGGACCACACTGAGCACAGTTTTAGTCTTAATCCTTCCATTTCACAATATATAACATTCACACAACACTTACAAAGCCACACCTTCACTCCCCACAAACATACCCCCCACTCACACAACATTCCAGTCTACACTGAGGCGTTTCCTACCTCTCTGCAAAACACTGTTGTAATGGCTTTGGCAAAAGAAAATGATTGAAGGATATCAGCTTAGGACTCCCATCCCTACCTGTTGGAGCCATTCCGCTGTATTTACACAAGATAATTCCATTCTAAGTGAATGGAAGTCTAGTCTGCAAACAAATGGTAAGGCTACTTGTTCATAGAATCTATGCTCTCATAGTGCATTATGGGACAGCTTTAGCTTTCCAAAGGAATCAGGATGTCTGCCCCTATTAGGGCAGAGACAGATAAAAAAAATTAGGAATGAGTACTTATTTTTCTACAGGCAGCTTTGGGAGGTACAGTAATTCATGGCAAGATACAAAATATAATTTTTTTCATCATTTGCTTGTAATGGTTCAAATGTTCACATCTCTGGAACTACTGGAGTTACTAAAGAAGTGTAAATGACAAACTCTTCAACAAAAGACTAGATGGCGTCCCGGGTTGCGTCCTACATGAACTCCAAGAAGAACTAATCCCTGAAGTAAAACTGCTGTACAATCTCAGCCTCACTACAGGATATGTGCCCAAAGAATGGCGTACAGCAACAGTGGTCCCACTCCACAAAGGTGGTGCCTCTGCGGACCCTGGAAACTATCGCCTCATAAGCCTGACTAGCCTAGTCTGCAAGGCTATGGAGAGGATCATCATGGAACTCATAAACAAAGGCATTGGGGACCTACAGACACTAGATTCTACCCAATTTGGCTTTGCCAAGGGCAGATCCTGCCTTTTGAACCTGGTCGACTTCTTCAAAACCGTCACCAAGGCCATAGATGACGGGAAGGTAGTCCACACAGCCTATCTGGACCTTGCAAAGGCATTTGACACAATACCCCACTCGGGCATCATAGATAAGCTATCCAGCCTAAATATAAACCCCTATGTCACAAGATGGGTTGCAAACTGGCTGAAAGACAGAACCCACAGAGTCAGAGTTGCTGGAGCTATGTCAGACTCGAAACCGTTCACAAGTGGCATCCCACAAGGTTCTGTCCTGGAACCTCTCTTGTTTGGTATTTACTTTTCTGAAGTACAGACCAACGTGGGAGGACTATGGCTCACCAAGTTTGCAGATGACTGCAAACTGGGCGCCATAATCGACTCTCCAGCTGACACAAACATCCTTCAAAAAGGTCTTGCAGAGACGGATAACTGGTGCCAGAGCCATGGTCTAAAACTAAATGCCAAAAAGTGTATAGTCATACCCTTTGGCAAAAACAATGTGCCCACAAATTACCACATAGGTGGTAACCCATTAAGTACAGAGAAAGTAATTAGGGATCTGGGGACCCAAGTTGATAGAAATCTCTCCTTTGACAACCACATTGCCAAAGTGGTTAGAAAGACCTTCTACATAGCCCACCTCATCATGAAAGGATTCACATCTAGATCAAGAGAGGTAATCGTGCCCCTTTATTCATCCCTCATCAGGCCCATCATAGAATACAATGCCCCCTTTGGGATGTACCTTGCCCGACACCTGCAGCAATTGGAAAGACCCCAAAAGTACCTCATCAGGAGGATCAAGGGACTCAAACAGATGCCATATGCTGCTTGGTTAAAAAAACTCCAGCTCTACTCAGTTGCATACCGCCTACTTTGAGGCGATCTATGCCTGACATATAAAGCTATGTCCAACCCAGAATTAATGGACATGCTCCACCTCAGTAAATGTAAATCCCTTAGAGCCATGCACTCGAGGGACTTGAACCTCAGCACAGAAATAAATAGAACATGCTGGAGGGACAGATTCATAACCCAGAGGCTCCCTTTGCTCTGGAATAGAATTCCAGTTCATGTTAGGCAGAGCACCTCACTGACTCTCTTCAAGAAGAATCTTGATGAATGGATGGGGGATCATAGGTTTGTCCCGGGGATTATTTCCGTGTCACTATTAGACAGAGGCACAGCAAACTAAACTTTAAAAAGGGCACAGTATACTCAAATCAAGGGGTGGCGTAAGCCAAACACAATCGGGCTAGGCTTATAAATGCCCCAGGGCAGATAGCCTAGTATGAACCTATGAACCTATGAAAAATAGCATTCTTTATGTTCTAAGTCTTAACCTAGATTTTGTTATCCACAGTAAACACAGTAACTATTAAGCGGCGCAGTGGTTAACATTGTCCTCACAAGACAGAGGTTTCTCCTTCAGTTCGATTGGGGGTGCCTTTGCCTCTGTGAGTGGGTTGTTCCTGTGTGTGTGGGTTTCCCTTCCTCCGGGTACTCTGGTTTCCTCCCACATTCCAAAGACATGCACCTGGAGGATTTCTCCCCGGGTCTCCACTGAAAACAGGCTCTGTGGAACCTTGTCGGACTTTCCCGGTCAACAAATGATAAATAAAAAATAAAAAAATTTGCAAACAACTTATAATATCTCAACAATGAATCAAGTTAGACACACACTGTCAGCAGTGTTTTGTTCATACAGCTGAGAACTTTCTTACGAAGATAGGAGTTCTGTCAGTACTACTTGACTTTTGAGATATTTAGAAAAAAACATTACATTTATGGAAACAATGCATAATATATGAGCAACAATTGATATCTTTTGCCTGCACTAGACAGAGGTCAAATATCAATATAGTTGTGTTCACCACTGCATAAATTTTAAGATTAAATATTTTAATACTTTGTATATAACATGTTTTTGGAAATATAAAAGCAAATATGAATAAGCAATATCTGATGTCTAGAGGTATAGAATGTAACCACAGAAAAACCTGGAGACATAATTCGGCTCTAATGAATTAAAATTATTTGCAGGGTAGCAAGCCACCTGCACCTCTGATTGTGGAAGTCTGCACTCTCCACATCCTCACTACTTAAATATATAAAAACTCTGAGATTACCATACCTCAGTGAAAAGGAAATATTCTGAGAAACATTTTCGTAGATGTAATATATGTGTAAGCCCCTATTTTCTTATATTCATTCTTGCTATTCCAGGGTTTGCACTTATGAGTTTCAGAAATGTAAACTGTTAGCATACTTTCAGATGTGTGCCATGCTAGAAAATATAACTCAGCATCCAGTATTTATTAATTTATTTATACGTATTTGTTTACTAGAGTAATGCAGTGATTGCATCTAACCAATTTCAAGCACAACCTGGGTGAAAACATTCACAGAACATATAAAAAATCTTGAAGATAATTAGTGATTACAGTAAGTTGAAATTAAAATAAAAGAGGGTACAATTTACAGTACAGACCCAGTGAAGTTACAGTCATCAAGTACAATATATGCATATGTCCAGCAGAATTCAAAAGTCAATAGAAAGGTAGAGAGATGGAGTAAAGCAAGGTCTTATAAAAGGAAAAGGATGTAGTGTTGGTAAAGTGTTTTGACAGATGCATTTTAAGTTTCTATCTGAATTTGAAGTAGTTGATAAATTAGTTTAAGTGATGCAGGACACAAATGGAGGGAGCAACAGAAGAGAAGGCATATTTATTACAGGGAAGGTTAGTCCTATGGGTTGTAAGAGTGGGAGCATTTTATGAATAGTGTGTTAGGTGCATCTTCAGGTATAAAAAGATAAATATTTTTCTGTGTAGTTTGGCTGCCATAGGTGTAAAAGAGTTGAGATGTAGAAGTTTGAAGAACAGAGAACCTAGAAGGAGGTCAGCTTGCTACTTAATGAGGAACAAGTTTGCCTGTTCTGGGTGAGGCAGAGGTGTTCTTGGAGGGGTTAGTGATAAAGCAGAAACATGGTGCTGGGGATAGTTTGGAATATGGGTACTCATCCTTTTGAAGACATAAATAGTAATGGGGAGATCATATTCAAGTTAGGACAGAAGGACTCTCTTTCCTGTGGCAGATCTGGCTGAGGAAAGAGAAAAGGTGAAGTTTATTTTCAAAGAAAGGGTAAGAGTTGATTTTAGCTCTAGTCTTATCTATATGGAATTGAAAGTTAAGTGACAGATCAAGCCAGATTCCAAAGTATTTGAAAGATGTCATAGTTCCAATGATGAAGTTACGCAGTTCTGAAATATTAATTTTATTACTTCATTTAGACAGTTTCTGAAGTGTGTCAAACAACATATTTTTGTTTTTGAAGCACCCAGTATTAAGTTTCTGGTAATTAGCTACTGATGTTTCAGATGTAGGTCACCTTGCAGCTGGTGGTGAATTTTGGTTTGAGAAGGACTTTACCTGAAGATGTCCATATCATCAGCATACAGAATAAGAAGCAGTTAAGGCAGGTCTTGGGTAGTTTGTTAATGAAAATTGAGAATAGAAGGGGGCTAGGATGAACCCTTTTGGTACTCCTTTATTCAGAGGTGCTATATCTGAAGATATGGACCCTATTTTAACTCTAAAACCCTATTTTAATCCTGAAGTGTCCATCTGAGAGGATATTTTGAAATGAGAGTTGTCTATCAGTGATGATGCCAATTTCTATAAGTTTGTACATGAGGAGATTGTCATCAAAAAGAGCAAATGTTTTGGTGAGGTACACAAATAAATCTCCTGTAAGGGTGCTTTTGTGTGTGTTAAATAGAATGTCATCAGTTAGGGTCCAAAGAGCTGTCATGGTACTCCTCCTAGATCAAAATCTGTTTCCTTTGTGATAAAAGGTCATACTAATGGATGTATTGTAATAGCTGAGTATAAACATATTTGTCAGAGTTTACCTGGAATTGAAAGCATGGAAATAGGGAGGAGTTGTTGGCATTGGTTTATTTCAGAAGTGGTTTAGTATGACCTGTTTTCCATATTGTTGGCATGATGTTTTTTTTTAAGTTTTTATTGGATTTTCGATTTGTAAAATAACTACAAGAATATTTACACTCAGAGATTTGTGAAAATAATAAATGAAAAAATAATGTCAACTAAACCTCACACACAAAAGAAAAAACAACCATTTACATGAGTGTCCATTAACCATCAACTCATTCAAGTTATCATACATTACATTAAATCTAAAATGCAGTTATTTTTGCTTTTTAAGCAGCTCTCTAAATTTTGTCCATGCATTGTTGCAAGAGGTAATCCTGGTTGTTTTTGACTTAATTGTAATGATTTCCAGGTGACAGACTTCAGTTGCAATATTTATAAATTCTTTGAAAGAGGGTGCAGATTCGTTCCTCCAATTTGGAGTTATAACCTTTCTTGCTATAGATAGTCTAGAACACAAAACACAATATTCAATTTTTTAACACATATAGGAATAGGAGTGTTAAAATGATTAATGATTTAGATAAAACAAATTTATCTCAAAAAAGCCTGTAAAAAGAGATTAATGTTATTCCAGTACTGTCTTAAGACAGTACAGACAAAAAACAGGTATTGCCAATCCACTTTAAGTTCTTGTTTACTTTAAGTTCATGTTTCATCTCCATCAAATGTTTTTCTGCTTGAACATTAATTCAATTGTAAGTGGTGTGAAGAAAGAGCTATGCAAAATTTCCAAGTAAAGAGATTCCATCTAAGAGATGAAGCTGTATGTTTAGAAGATATTAGAATTTATTTTTTATCTTCTTCACACAGAGATCTATTATTAATTTGGGTGAGACCCTGTCCCAATGCATTTTGTTGCATTAAGAATATTAGATATTCAATTAATTTTGGGATATAATCTCTTATCCTTGGTTGCATTAACTTAATTTCCCCTTCTACATGTTGTCTGCAGGATTGTACAGCTAGCCACATGTCTTTATCTAAATTATATTTGTTCTTAATATCATCAAAAGAATGCAGCTTTTCATCTTTCATTAATTGAAACCAATATAGCAGACTTTTCTCTTTAAATGTGATAATTGTTTCTAACTTTGAGGTGGAGATGTTATTTTGGGTATATGCCGTAGGAAATATAAGGAAGATCCATGCTTTATATGCCAGGTTTCTATATATAACCATTTTAAAGTGTTTAATATAGTATAAATTAAATAGGAGGCACTTGTTTGGTGACTTTTTACTATAAGGTAATCCTTTAATAACCAATGTAGAGTATGAGATAATTATTAGAATACCTATTATGTTTAGAGTTTATAAAAAGATTTCCTAAAATTCTTTCTATCTAGCTGTGTACGTGTTATTAATCCAAAGATATATTGTTTTATAATTGATGATAATGAATATAATTCTAGATCTGGTACCCATATCCCTCCTGCTGCCCAATCTCTTATATGATGGTTTAAAGTACTGCTTGGTTTATTAGGATACTAGAGAAATCTCAAAATTAACATGCCAAATTTTTTAATACAGCTTTTTTGGGGGTGGGGGGCTAATGAAAGTGATTGCATAATATATAAGATTTTTGGTAAGATAATCATTTTGATTATAGATAACCTCTCTTCCATCACAAAGAAAATGTTATTCCATTTGTCTTTTACCTTCTTTATATTCTTTATACTGTTAGTATAATTATGATTTATTATGTCTTTAATGTTATATGTTATAATTGAACCTAAATAATTAATTTCTTTCTTTTTGACATTATATTTAATGAATTTATTTTTGATTCTATTTTTATTTGTATTTATAGGTAGGATTTTTATTTTGTCATTGTTGAATGTTAAACCAGATTTTCTTTGAATTACATCCAATGCTAAGAAAACTGCAGATAGAGAAGTGACATTGTCATTTAATGTCAGTAGGATGTCAACAGCAAACAGCTGAATTTTACAGTTTAAATTCTCATTTATGCTAATGTGTTTTATCTCTATATTTGATTTGAGAAAATTAGCAAATGGTTCTGTAATTAGAGTAATTAGGTGATAGAGGACATCCTTGTTTGGTTCCTTTCAAATTTTGTATAGAATCAAAAGTAAAAGTACCTATTTTAACATATGCAAAACAATCATTGTAAAGAAGATTAGTAAGATGTGTGAAGTTACTTGAGAAATTATATTTTTTTAAAACCAGCAAAATATATTCCCAGTTTACTGAGCCAAAAACACTATTAATATCAAGACTCATTAAAGTTGTTTTCTTTTGTTTTACTTGCATAGTCTATTACTATGGTTATTCTTTTAATATTATCATACGTATTTCTGTATAAGATAAAGCCAGTTTGATCTTCGTCAATCATGGAGAGTAGAATATATTTTAATCTCTTAGCATGAATTGCCATGAGCAATTTATAATCTACATTTTAAAGTGAAATTGGCCCGTATGAAGAACATTCAGTAAGATCTTTGTCAGTTTTTAAAATTGGAGAGATAAGGGTATATTTCCAGGAAGGAGGAACTTTAGCTAGGTCCTTGACTATAGAAAAAAAAAACATGTGTAGTATGTTTAGGGCTTCTTTGGGTAACAATTTATGAAGTTCAGATATAATCCCATCATAACCTGGTGCTTTATTACGTTTCAGTTTAGAAATTTGAGTTTGAAGTTCACACATAGAGATCGGTTTGTCAATTAATTTCATTTGTTCATCAGATAGTTTATTTTTTATATCTTTTTTGATAAATATTTTAATTATTTCTTCTGGATCTATTAATATATTATTTTGATTGATTTTATTTAATAATCTCTGAATTCCTTTAGAATGTCTTCTATTTATGTTACTTTTCTTTTCTTCCTATGTGAGTAGACTTATTTTATGTGTTTGGACTTACTGAGTAATTTTGTTTTTGTGGCTAAATTGCACATAGATTTTGGTTAATATAGAAGTTAATCATTTTAAACTTCTCAAGGCTGATTTTAGTTTTATTGTTTAAGATGTCAAAGTATTTGTTGTTTAGCTTATTAATCTCTTCTGGCATTATATTTTTTGAGAGACACATTATATATGTGAATCAGGGATGAGTCAATTGTTTACAGTGATACTGATATATACCACAATGTAAGGCTGTTAGATCCTGGAGGAGTATCACTGAAGATGTTTTCAAACAGTTCAGATACTTGTTTGATTGTAGCAGTTTGAAGTAGAAGTGAGGGATGTAGGGTGTGGAAAAGAAAGTTCATTGTTTGTAATAGTGGCAGAAGTGCTCATTTTGGGAAGATGGCTGAACTTATGAAGGAAATTGGTGCAGGATAGTTTAGTTTTTTTTCAAATAATTGCTGTTGTGGAGTTGGTGGCTTTTGGTGAAATTCTGCCAATAAGAGCAATATGGATTTATAAAGGACAGCTCAACAACATAGACTACCTTGATAAACTTTTATGACCAAATCACATTGGCAGCAATGCTTAGGTTAACATCAGGAGTTAAATGTTTAGATTTGGCTAAAGCTTTCAGTGCACTGCTTCATGATGTTATTTTTAGATGCTTAATAAAATTTAATGTCAATCCCTTTTTAGTAAAATGGATCATGTACTTCATATATGAAAGAGCTCAAAGTGTTATTATTCAAGGAACACATTCAGAACGCATGATTATTAAACAGGGACTACCACAGGGTTCTCTATTGGGACCAGCACTTTTTAAATTAGTGTTTGCAACTACACCAAAGAACAAGAATTTTTACATTTCAGAATATGCAGATGATTGCAAATTTGGATTTGTGATACAGAACGAGACATATATTGATAGACTAAATAATTATATTAAATAAAGTGAAGCATGTGTTCAAAATAATGGGATTATTTTCAGTTTAGAAAACTATAATATCATGTATTTAAGCAATCATATTATAAGGGAACATGTATACTTATTTTCACAACCATAAAAAGAAATTCATGAATACAGAGATTTAGGGATTATGATTACCTCTTCTTTATCCTTTAACAAACATACATCAATGTTTAATAGAGCAAGGAAACAAATGATTCATATGACAAATACTTTATCTACTAGAGATGAGCAATGTTTAATTTCTTTATAGAAATCATGCATTTAGACCCATAATCAAGTATGTCAACATATTTTGTATATATACAATTGGGAAACTATGGACATGGGTCACAGTGGCACAGCAGGCAGTGTTGTTGCATCAAAGCAAGAGGTTCTGCAGTTCAGTTCTGGGTGGGGGTGCTTTCTGTGCACAGTGTGTATGCCCTCAATATATTGGTGTGGGTTTTCTTTGGCTGCTACAGTTTCCTCCCTCATTCTAAAGACATGCAGTAGATAGATTGAACACTCCAAACTAAGCATAGATGTGAATATGTGTGCCTGTGTGGTGTGAAAGAATATCCACAGCAGGGCTAGACATCTGGCTGCGAGAACATTGGCTCTAGATGATGGTCACTGTTGATGTGACACCCCCAACCCCATGTGCAAAAATGTGAAAAAGTCATGGAAGAATTCAGCTGGGAATTTGCATTGAATTGAAAGGATATTCACTAAAATGGTATTAATGAAATATTTAAATTTAAGGGACAGATATAAATATATACATTTGTACATAGTTTGTTATAGGTATATCAGAGAGAAATTAATTATGGTTTAACAAAATATTTATAGACCCAGTATTATGAATTCTAATAAATATGGAAAATACAATACTAACATTACACAGACAAAAATGACATGAAATTCTACAAAGAAATATCTAGAACCAATGTACACCATAATTATATTAATCAAAAATGGTAATGTCATGAAACAAATTATCTTGAAAAATATTCATAGATCAATGAATGCTGAAATGTTTAAAAATGGTTGGACAAATGGATGGCAGATATAATGTTTAGTCCAGATATTACTAAATCTGTGTTTCTAGATGGTGTTTTGGCCAGAACACTCTAAATAACTAATGCACTTATAAACTTCTTTGCAGAACTGCTTGGCGATCCTAGGAGATGTAATTGCTTCCTTTTGTGGATGAGGATTTTGTACCTCTGGATTGCTTGTTTGGCTAGATTGCGATGGGTGACAAAGGTGGAACAGTTTTCAGTGATTGTATCATATAATGCCTTAATTGTTTATGGCAATGCTGTTAAAATTAGGTCCACCTCTACACAGAACCACCATATGGTCTGCAGACTGCCAGATGGTGAATAGTGTGGCAAAGGTGGGTGCGCAGTGCCCAGTATTCTAGAATGCATCTTGATATTTGACAATTACCAGCTATAGGTACTAATTTCATACAGGAATCTGTGACAAATATAGTTGTATGGCATCAATAATAAGGAAGTATATATGTGAATGTCCTGTCTAGTGCTGTTTCCATGAAGACAGGGTCTACACAGCCACACAGTCCCTCCTTTATAGAACCAGCAGTTTAGTAACCTACAGATGTGACTTTCAATTGTACCACAATGATTCCCTGGCCTATTTGGCACCCAGGAGAACAACCCCAGCATGGCATCACCACATAGTCTGCAAGGTGCCTCACAACTCCACCTGAATGACTGCTGTAGTAATGCAAGCAGTCAGAAGAGACTGTCCACTAACACACAATTTACCATGTGAACCATGTGCATCTACTTAACACCGAATGTGTGATAAGAGACCTTGGGACCCAGGTGGACAGTAGTCTCTCCTTTGATAGTCACATCTCCACCGTAGTCAGAAAGTCCTTCTATGTGGCACCCCTCATCATAAAAGGGTTCTCATCCAGGAAAAAAGAGGTCATTGTTCCCCTCTACTCGACACTCATTAGACCCATTATAGAGTACAATGCCCCTTTTGGAATGTACCTCACAAGACATCTGCAGCAGCTGGAAAGGCCACAGAAGTACCTCACAAAGAGGATTACTGGCCTCAAACAAATATCCTACACTGACTGCCTCAAAAAACTCCAGCTTTACTCCGTAGCATATCGCCTACTCCAAGGTGATCTCTGCTATGTCAAACCCAGAGCTATTGCACACGGTACACCTAAAGAAATCCCAATCCTTCTGAGCTACATGCTCTAGGGACCTAAACCTTGTCACCATAATAAACAGGACATGCTGGAGGGATACATTCATGTCCCAGAGACTTCCCATACTCTGGAACAGGCTACCCATCTATGTCAAGCAAAGTTCTTCATTAGCACTCTTCAAGAAAAATCTTGATGAGTGGATGGGAAGTAGGAAATACACCCCAGGGATCACTTCTGTGTCTCTGCTCAACAGTGGCACAGGAAAATAACTTTCTTGGGTGGTGTAAGCCAGGGAACCTTGTTGGCTAGGCCTATGTAGGCCCTTGGGCCGATAGCCTAGTACCTACCTATGAACCCATGAACCTATGTGTCCTTTTCAGTGGAACTCTTTGAACATTATCCCTTGCATTGCAGTTATAGTAGTGGCAGAAGTAACTGTCCACTTACCCAGAGAGCAAATTGTATCCTACTCTGTGGTTTTCAAAGATTTTGACCCTTGTACGGAATCTCAATTTGACCTGGGCCTGATCCACAGCTCCATCTGTTTGCCATTTGCAGTAATACATATGGCAGAAGTTACTGTCCATTAAACCACAGATCAGTATTTGTCCCTCTCATGAAGTTGTATCCTGTTTAGAAACAGCATCTTACATGCACCCTGCCTTGCAGCAACAGCAATGAATTTAGCAGATATGATTTCTTTTAACCTGCAATGCATGATATGACTCATTTATTTGTGATGCAAGGAGGTCATTGCCACATGAAGACAACACCTGGCCTGCAACCTTCCTCCATTGTCTGCTGTATATCATATGCACCAATAGTAAAGGCAGAAATGACTTGTCCATTAATCCAAATTCATCAGGTCTCCAACTCAATAGTGCTTCAAGAAATTATCACCTATGTAGAACCACAACTTTCCCGAAACCTTATCCTTCAGCTCTCTCTATTTGTGAATTACACTAATACAACTGGAGATGTAGCTGTTTGCTAACACACAAAACTCTGTGTGTTCTGCTCAGTAGTGCACTCTAGAGATCAGTCCCTGCATGCAACGTCAAGCTATCCTTCAGGACATCCCAAAACTCTTCCTGTATGGTAACATCATCAGCAGCAGCAGTGCAAAAGGCAGTTATGACTGTCCACTAATCCATGAAGTACATTGTGTCCTAGCCAAGGACTTGTCTGGAGCCATCACATGATCTGTAGTCTACCCTACAACTCCATATGTATCACAGCAGCAGTAATTCAAATGGCAGATATGTCTGTCCACTAATGTACAGTGCACCTTGTGTTCTACTCGTGGCTGGTTCCAAGATTACTTCCTTACATGATAGGAGTCACCACCTGGTCTGCATGTGCAAATAGTCTGCTTTTATGTCAGATGGAATAATTCCATTGCCAGAAGTAACTCTTTCATCTCCATCAATTCCTCATACCCAGTATCCCTTAGTCCACCATCTGGCCAGTGTGGAGAAAGCTGCTGACAGATTTTCATATTATACAAAAAAACAAAACTGACACATCAGAATACCATATCATGGAATACCTTAGCCATGCCCATGTACAATGTAAATGTCACACAAAATTCAGTATTTATTTATTCTAACAACCCGTAAAGCAGTATGACTTATACATGCAATACATGCAGCAGCATATACAAACACGCATCCCGTTTTTGCTAATACTTAAAGATAACCACAGATATATATACCAGCTTTTGCCAAGGTTATCTCACTGTTGAGAATGCTAATGACCGATAACTAAAATATTTGTTTATTTAAAATAAGATAAGAATAGTTCAACTACTCTAAAATGTATAAAACATGTATCACATTGCAAAAACAATCATTGTATATATGTTTATAGCTGCAACTGAATTAAAGGGAAAAAAAAACAAGTAACAGTGGCACAAATTCAGAAAGGTTACCAAGAGGTGTACATGATGCATACACCTCTTGGTAACTTTTGCACATTCAGAGACAGCCCTATTATGGCACATTTGCATGTAGACATACAACACTGCAGTGGGCTGTTTCTGCAGCCATGTTAGATAGTAATGAGGTAGTCTGGGGGAAAGACATATGCTAATTAGCCAGGTGCTGTCCCTCGCAACTGACTATTGAAAGGCCTTTTTGCTCATGGCCATTTGCTGTAATGGCCATGGCCGAGGTTCATCCATTGCAGTAGATGTAAGTGCTGGGGAGGTTAGTGGTCATGTAGTATGTTGAAGGGAAACCCCGACCCCATGTGCAAAAATGAGAAAAAGGGGTTGTGGATGGTAGTGTTATGAGGTGCATGACTATGTGTATATGAGGGGCTGCATGCATGAGTGAAAGTGTCTGCCTGGAAGTTAGCAACAAGGGGGTTAGTGAGGGGTAGGTTAGATATGTGTGTGTATGTGTGTGTGTGTGTGTGTGTGTGTGTGTGTGGGGGGGCTGGGGTGTCTGTTATACTTCCCCACACCCCTACACTAATGATCAAAGCCTGCAACACTGGATCAGAGGGAACACTAGCCACCAGGGTTGCACTGTAATCTCATGCCTTAGTGGCACTAATGTGGGTTTGGGGAAACAGTAGAGTAGGGTTGCCACCTTTTCAAATGGCCAAAGTGGGACATTTTTGGTACAAACATCAGATTTTACAGGCCGACACATACCCATGGTCAGTACAAAGGATAGAACTTAACTTTTCTGCCTAAATAAAAGCTTATTCTTGTAGCATTTTAGTGGCTTATTCTGTTTCTTATAACATTTAGGTATTTTAAATACAGAATAACTGTTTTATTTAACTATTACATAAAATATAGGAAATAATTTTGTCCTAAAATATCAGGACAGTTGTCATTTTTACAATTTTTTTGTCAGGACACAACTGCCCAAAGAGGGACTGTCCCTCGCAAAGTGGGGCAGGTAGTAACCCTACAGTAGAGACCAAGGATAATCTATGCATAATACCTTAAATGCATGTAATGATAAAACAATTAAAAAAGTGGAGTGGGGAAAGACTAGATGCCAGGGACACTATCAATAGAGTGACTTACAAGCTTTAAAGTCAATTCCAGCCCTGTACCCTCCTACTGAGGATATTAGATTTCTGCTCCACTACTAGAAACCAGAGATGTAATGAAAAAAGTTGACATGTTTAAATTAAAGTAAAATAAAAAAAACTCAGAAAACATCTTCAAACCCTGCACCCTTGCCACAGGAAACACCAGCATTAACCTGGATTTTCTAACATATATTGATTGTCTTTGTCATAGTTCAATGTCTGCAACAGTTTCTGAGTTACGAGGGAGAGCAACAGGGAATGGAAAGTATACCTCTCAACCTTGTAGACACTGGGTTAGATTTTAGTTATTCCTTTTAGAAAGTCACTGTATTAGTAGCCTTTGCACAAGCATCCATTTACTGAAAGATATGAGGGGTGAAACTCTGATTTCTGTCACTAAACACCAACTGTAATCATCTGTGATTGATCACGGCAGAAGAATGAGACACTGGGGACATTCTGCCAACTCAAGAACAGGTATGTGGCATGTGGTGTGCTTGTGTTTAAACATGTGCATTGTGTATGAAAGAGTGAATGGGGGGTACATGTGCTATCATGATCTGCCTGCCTCCAGTGTTAACTACCACAGGAATGTGCTGATCTGCATTCGGAGTAGTTAATGGTGATTCACAGACATGAAAATTAGCTGATAATGAAGTCTTTCCTCACAGCAGTTAACATGTCTCTAAATCATCATTCTGTGCATTACAGAAAAAGGGCCTTTTATCGCAGTCATTACAGTAAGCATTGAGGTTCTTTCTGAGTCTCCAGGAATATGTACACAATTTGACAGCAGGGGTGTAGGCAAGATATGGCAAATGGATAAAAACTAGCAGACATCTGCACCCTCCAGCATTATAGATTCCTTACTTCTGTATTTGTTGAAGTAAGTGTTAACTGGTTCTAATGTGTATGAGTAACATTGTACATTCATGGTACTATCAGAAAAGATCCAACGTATGTACTGTGTGTACCATGGCATAACGATTAAGATGGAGATCCATAAATTACATAAGTATATGGATGCGTGCATGTATAAATTTATTAATTTATTAACCAGGTAAGCCCACTGGATACAAGCGTCCTTTTCCACAGGCAACCCAAGAGCACTGTCTGGTTAAGTGACTTGCTCTGAGTGACGCAGTAGGCATATGGAGGTGAAAGCAGTAAAATGCTATACCATGAGTTATAAAAAGTGTCTCACAACCTTAATCCTCTGCACTAACTGACAGAGTGATCTGTAAGTCACCTAAGGGACAGACATCATTTATAAATCAATTATTATTTATTATTAATAAGCTCTTTACTTCCTATTTATCTGTATTTGCTAGTATTCCCAAGTACACAATTCACAGTTAAAATTGGTTTCTCATTCTCTGACTATGCCCTTCTGCTTCTGCACTCCAGGGTACACCAAGAAAAAGTCCTCTTACCCATTTTCATCTCTTTATTGATCCATTCGCTCTCAGCTGACCTCTCATACATACTCATCATCCTTTATGTTAATCATACGAATATTTGTAGATCTCACTCCTGTCATCCAGTTATCCAAAACCAGCTACAGGAAAATATATCCTAAATTTCTAACTGGCTAATTAAGTGTAATCTTCTCTTTAACATGGAAGAAAACTAAAAAAAATAAAATAAAAAATATGTTTTGTGGGACCAAACAAAAGCTTTCTAAGGTTCCAAGCAGCTGACAAATACCTCTCAACAAGATAACTCCCTTGAAACCATCATCACATATAGATCTCTAAAACCCAAATCAACTCATAACTATTTTCTGCAACCAAAGTCTCCCACGTTCTATCTTCAGAAGCAAGGACAGCCACTAAGAAGGGGGTGCATCTATCTTTCAACTGAAATACAGACTCCCACTGGTAGCATCATCCTCCAAGAAAAAACTCAACACCTTACATTTGCATGTTTATTACCATTTCATTAAAGAAACATCACCACTGCCAAGTCCTTGCCTAAGCTTAATGGCTATCCATCACCAACAGAATATAACTGTTATTGAGGTCTCTACTTTTCAAACTAATTAATTTTTTTTTCTTTTCTTTGCAAGTCAGTGTATTTCAATGCACATCAAACTACAACTATCCTGCCTCTGACAATAACCTCCCTCCAGAAACCAATCATAAAACTGCACTACACAGACCACTGTTTTTTCCCCATATTTATTTATTTATTTATTTGTTTATTTTATTTTATTTATTTTACATTTGTTGACCAGGATAGTCTGACTGGATACATGTCCATTTTTAACAGAGGCCTGGGAGAAAAGCTCCAAACTTACAAACAGATAAAGACAAGCAAGTTACAGTATATGCACAAACATATTGTAGTAACACACAAGTTACAGTCTCACATTTCAAGCCTATGAAGAATGCAGTTTATATTCAGAAATATATACAAATATGTGACAGTTTCTCTTATCAAACCTAGGTGCAGCTATATACAGAGCATCTGCAAAGATGTTACAGTTTCTCTTTTCAAACCTTTTAGTGTAAGAGGTAAATTGCTGTGAATGAAAATTGCAGGGATATGGAAGTAGATGAGGCTTTAGTCAGGGTTAGAGCAAGGACATAACCAGTGAGTTTTAAAATACTGGGTTAGATTTTTTTTTTAACTGATTAAGGGAGTGGGTCAGAGTAAGGTCAGATGGGAGTGAATTCCAGGATGTCCTTCAAGAATGCAACTGCAGTCATAACATATGGGTTGTCCTGCCTCAGGCAGCCCTCGGTCGGCCGAATTCCAAAGTCTGGGTCCGGCGTCGGCTGGTGTCGCCTCCTCTCCGACATCACAACAACTGGAGTATAAAGGCATCGGCCGACGCCATCTTCTCCAGTCTTTCTTGCCTCGCGGTGCCCGAAGCAGAAGCAGTTCGCAAGTGCCGGTCGGTCAGCATCTGTGTTTTCAGTACCAAAGTCGTCTAAAAGCTAAGTACCCCGTTGTGGAACATTTATTCTTGCCTCAGCCGATGTCAGAACAAATTGAGAAAGTTAATAATTGTTTGTCTTGTGGTAAACAAATACCTCATAAGGACTTCCATTCTCTCTGCCTTCCCTGCCTGGGCCCAGACCACGACGTCTCGGCCTGTGCTGCCTGTGCTTGCTTTAATAAGCGCACTCTCAGGTGCCGGGCAGAATTCACCGAGGACTTTTTCGGTGAATCTTTTGCGTATATCATGCCGTCGGATCAACCGACAACCCAATCTGCTAAAAAACGCAAGGACCGGGACTGACACCCTCGGCCCGCGTCCACTACCGATGCTACTCCTAAACCCTCTGCTAGTGCTCCAGTCCCTTCTGAAGTGGTAAATCCACCGCTCCAGGCCGACGACACAGCGTTAACACGACCTTCAGTCTCAGAGATCTCTCCGGTGCCGGTTGTTGATTTTCCTCTGGAAACCGAAGTTCTGGATCTACCCGACACCATTTCTGTGGACAAGGTTACGCCTGCATGTGGGGCTGCTAGGCCTCCTGTATCCATGTCCATCAAGGCCTTTGCACGTGCTAAGGCCACCAGCCAGGCCAAGGCCCATCCTAAACCTGCTGCCCAGGCCCCTTCATCTGATAAGCAGATCATTTCTCTGGCTGCAGATCTTATTTCCCTTATCAGGGGGACTCAGCCTCATCCGGACAGGGGTTCTCAGCCACCTGCAGAGAAAAGGCCTAGAACTGAGCAGGCGGACGACCTCTCTTCGGATGAAGCTTCTGGGGATTCTGAGCATTCTGATACCCAAGAAGAATCCTTCCAGGCCTACGAAGACTCTGATGCTGAGGAATCAATTCCCTCTGCCTCCCCTCCAGAGGATTTCTCTTTTGGTGAAGTCCTGCATTCCATGAGGGAACATTTTCAATGGCAGGGTCAGGAATTCTCTGACTCCAGGAAAAGGCTTCGTACCTTCCTCAAGCTTCCCCAGCACAGACCTTTGGCTATTCCACCTGTTATGGATGTTTTGGATGATGTTTTCTCTGACTCTAGTGCTAACCCTGATTCTCTTCCTCCTGCTCCTGTCAAGCCGGACAGATATTATAGGGTCCCTGACACTCACAAGCACCTTTTTAAGGCCCACTCCGTGGATCTAGAAACTATTTCACAGGGTCCCAAGGGAGTGGCTACCTCCTCTGCCAAAAACCCTCTGCTAGCCGACAGAGAAGCAAGGTCCCTGCAGAGATGGGGTAAAAAAGTATATACCTCTACTACCCTAGCCATGAGGTCACTTAACTGCCTTTTTCACATGTTTCAGTACCAAGATTTTCTCCTGGATGATTTACAGAAAAAGTTAGCCTCTCCTGAGCCTATTGATAAAAAGGCATTGCAGGATCATATACATAACACTCAGCAGGTTAATAACCATTTTCTTCAGTGTGGTTATGATGCACTGGAAGCTTCATGTAGGGCAGCTATGACTGGGGCTGTGATACGTAGACATGCTTGGTTAAAGGATCAGTCTTTGCCTGACCATGTTAAAGTAAAGTTACTTGATGCACCTCTGGAAAAACAGAAGCTGTTTGGTGCTAATGCACAAGATGTACTGAAATCCATAGAGGAAAAAGCAAAGCCAGTACAGACAGTCAAGGATTTCCTTCAGGTTCAGCCACCCAGATTCAGCAGAAACTGGCTCTCAAAGAATTGGTCCTTCCCCGGCTCTGACAAGTTTCAAAGGGGAAAAAGCAGGCGTGCCCGAGGTAGAGGGCAATACCGAGGATCTTACAGGGGCCGCCAATGGCAACCTCCAAATCAAAGAAGTGGCGCAGACAGTTCAGCTGCACCACAAGGACAATCACAATGACTTGACTTTTGTACCACCTACAAAGGTTCAAAGAAAAGCACCTTTGGGTGGAAAATTATCCTTATTCTCTCAAAACTGGCATATCTTAACCAAGGACAACTGGATTTTGGATTTGATAGACAAAGGTTACAGATTCCACTTCCACACATTACCAATAAGACAAGGCATGCCAAACCTGCCACATCATCAAAGGGCAGAGGCGCTCACTCAAGTTTCCAAGCTGTTAAGTATAAAAGCAATAGAAAGGGTTCTTCCTCAGGAGCAAGGCCAGGGATTTTATTCAAGACTGTTCCTTGTTCCAAGAAAAGAAAACAAATGGTGACCCATACTGGACTTGTCAACTCTAAACACTTTTCTCATGGTGCCAAAGTTCAAAATGCTGACATTGCAGCAACTCCTTCCCATGCTGGGCAAGGGGTCTTGGCTGGTCACTCTGGACCTCAAGGAGGCATACCTGTATGTCCCAATCAGACAAAGCTGCAGAAGATACCTCAGATTTCTTGCAGGGACAGAGCATTATCAATTCTCAACATTGCCGTTTGGCTTATCTACTGCACCCAGAGTGTTCACGAAATGCCTGGCATCAGTAGTGGCACACTGCAGACTGCAGGGGATTCAAATATACCCCTACCTGGACGACTGCCTCATACAAGCAGACAACAAACAAACCTTAAAAGAAAATTTGGACTATGTCATGCATCTACTGCAGACCTTGGGATACACAGTCAACATTCAGAAGTCAAAACTACTGCCATCCCAACAGATTATCTTCCTAGGAGCCAAACTGGACACAGAAAACCAAATGGCCTACCTCACAGAGGAAAAGCAGCAGCATTTACCAGAGTACCATTCAAGGTCTTTGGACGCCAAAGGAAAGGCATCTGCACATAAACCAAAAGGAGATGTTGGCAGTGATACATGCAATCGAAACTTTCGAAAAATCACTACAACAAGGGCATTTGCTAATAAGGATAGACAACACCACTGTCATGTGGTACATAAACAAGCAGGGAGGCACTCATTCTTATCCCCTCTGCAGACTAACAATGCTTCTCTGGGAAACATCTCTGAGCCTGAAGATACATTTACAATCCCAGTTTGTACCAGGCAAGGACAATGTACTGGTGGACCAGCTGAGCAGAAATTTTATGGATCCACACGAATGGATGCTGCACCCTCACATTTTCTCTCAACTGACGAAGACATGGGGAAGACCGGATGTAGATCGTTTTGCTTCCCACTTAAATCATCACCTGGAAAAGTTCTGCACAAGGACTCACCATCCTCTAGCCTGGAGAACGGATGCTCTCTCCTTCAGCTGGAATTCTCTAAAAATTTATGCATTCCCTCCTCTGCCTCTGCTGACCAAGGTGATACTGAAGATCAAAGCAGAACAACCAACAGGCATTTTGATAGCTCCGGACTGGCCAAGGCAACACTGGTACCCATTGCTATTGACCATAACTCGGACCAAACCATGGCCTCTGTCCCTATGGCCCCTGCTCTTAACACAACACAATTTCAGGACTGTATATCAAGACCTGAAAACATTACATCTGACAGCCTGGAGGCTACCATGATTTCTCCATCTAACTCTCTTTCCAAATCAGTTCAAGAGATCTTGCTGGAAGCACGCAGACCTTCCACCAGAAAAACCTATTCAGCCAAGTGGAAGAGATTCAGCATCTGGAATGCCAACAGGGGTCAGGACACAGCATTACCAAGTATACCTCAGATATTAGAATACTTGGCAGAACTATTTCATACTGGACTCTCATACTCTTCAATAAAGATTCATGCCTCAGCAATCTCAGCAAAATACAACTGTGACCCTCCAGTGTTTTCACATCCTCTGCTAAGACAGTTTCTAAGAGGGATAAAAAATATCAAACCTCCCAGAAAACAGCCAATACCTGCATGGGACCTCAATTATGTGTTGGAAAAATTTACTCTTCCTCCATTTGAACCAGCAGCAACTTCAGAAATGCAATTTCTTTCATGGAAGACGGTCTTCTTATTGGCAGTCACATCTGCAAGAAGAGTTTCGGAGATTCAGGCACTCATGGCAGTGCCTCCCTTCCTCATTTTTCATCAAGACAGAGTTTCTCTAAGAACAAATCCTACATTCATGCCAAAAGTTATTTCCAGGGTGTCTCTAAATCAAGCTATTCACCTGCCTACATTCTTCCCCAATCCTCAAAATAGGGGGAAAAAACTACTGCATACTTTGGACATACACAGACAACTACGTTACTACTTGGACAGAACTAAGGCCACCAGAAAGTCTGACCAACTGTTTGTAGCCTATGCTGCTGGAGTACAAGGAAAAGCAATCTACAAGCAAACAATTTCAAAATGGATTGGACATTGCATCAGATTCTGCTATTCTTTCCATGGAAAAGGTGTGTCAGCCAATATTAGGCCACATTCCACCAGAGCTTTAGCCACTTCCACAGCTTTCCTAAGAGGAGTGGCAACAAAGGACATTTTAGAGGCTGCTACATGGAGCTCCGTGCATACATTTACCAAGCACTACAACCTGCCTTTATACTCCAGATCCCGAGCAGGATTTGCTTCGGCAGTCCTGCAGGGGATTTTAGCTACACCATCCCTATCATAGATCCATCCACCCCCAGCTTGGCTATGGTATTCAACCCATATGTTATGACTGCAGTTGCATTCTTGAAGGACATAGTACAGTTTTGTACCTACCATAAATGTAGATGTCCGATAGATATGCAACTGCAGTCGGATTTTCCCACCCTCCTACCCCTCTGTATCCTTCTTTTTTGGGTCCTTTCCCCCTATCCCATTAGCTGGGGGTATTTCCTATGGTGTATCTGTTTATTACTGTTGTGCATGTTTGGGATTATTTTTATCCATTTACCAAATTTAACCTTCCTAGGAGGGCACCTGGCATCTGGGGCAAGAAACACTGAAGAAGATGGCGTCGGCCGATGCCTTTATACTCCAGCCGTTGTGACGTCGGAGAGGAGGCGACATCAGCCGACGCCGGACCCAGACTTTGGAATTCGGCCGACCGAGGGCTGCCTGAGGCAGGACAACCCATATGTTATGACTGCAGTTGCATATCTATCGGACATCTACATTTATGGTAGGTACAAAACTGTACTTTTTGCCTACTCAGTTTGCAAACAAAGATTCTCCAGATAGGTTGCTAGCTTTAACAGATTAAACCAAAAGTTTTGTAGTGAAGCAAAGTGGCCTAGCATTTTTGTAGGGATGGATAATGTTTTTAAGTGAGGGCGTTTTTTCTGGATGGTTAATAACCTTGAATGCTACAGTAAGTTGATTATATTGAATTAGTCTGGGGAGTTCCAGCCATCCTAAGAGGTTTAGGTTTTGACAATGGTGTGTCCTATAGGGAGTTCCTGTGGCAAACCTGGCAATTTGATTGCAGCAGCTAGAGAGTTTGCTGAGATCAGTTTTGTTCAAGTTAATGAGTATTGGCGAGGCATAGAGTAAAGTTGAAAGCAGATGGGTATGGGCAATGACAGTCCTAGCTAGAGGGGTGAGAAAAGGTTTGTTTTTGTATAGCGAGCCAAGTTTTTATTAATGGTTTTAATAGTTTGGTTTATGTGCATATCATATTTGAGGTTGTTGTCTATTATAACATCCAGGAGTTTGGTATACCTATCTGGTGAGATTATGGTCCCATTGTTAGATGTTATAGCAAACGAAGGTTGAGAGGATTTGCGAGTAGGGGAGAAGAGCAATAGCTTTGTTTTATTAGGGTTTAATATCAGCTGTTGATTAGAGATCCAGTTTTCCACTGTATTAAAGGTTATCTGGGTTAAACTAAGGAGATCTGTAGGGGCAGAGGCTGAGCAGATCAGGGTGGAGTCATCAGCATATTGTATATAGGTTGCATCTGGGATTACAGTGTGGAGGTCATTGAAAAAGAGGGAGAAAAGAAGGGGACCTAATATGGATCCTTGAGGGACACCAAGGGTAATGGGGAGAAGAGTGGAAAGTTTGTCCTGCCAAAGGACAGCCTGCTGTCTTCCACTAAGATAAGATTGAAACCATTGTGTGGCATAGTTGTTTAGGGATATTTTATTTAGGGTTTGTAAGAGTAGCTGGTGGTTAACCATGTTGAAGGCCTTGGAAAGATCGAGAAAGAGGGCAGAAGATCATTTGTTGTTGTTACGGTTGAAACTTATGACATTAGAAAAGGAGAAGAGGGCTGTGGTGGTACTGTGCTGTGGTCTAAATCCATGCTGGAAGTTGGTCAGAAGATTATGTAGAATAATGTAGTGTAAGAGTTGTTTATGGATACACTTTTCCATAATTTTAGCCAGAGAGGAAAGGATAGCTATTGGTCTATAGTTTGACAGTTCAATGGAGCTGCCACCTTTGTGGAGTGGTATGACATGTGATATTTTCCAGACTGAGGGGATAGAGGTTCAGTTATCGTTCTGTTTTATCAAAATAGAGACAGGTTATGCTATAACATCAGCAGCTAACTCTCGTATCAAGGAATCTCTTCCCACTTCTCTTAAATAAAACTCCTCCTTTAACATTTTCAGAAAGGAACTTATCCTCCACAGAGATACATCCTGCAGCTGCTTCAAAACAGGTTCAGTTACTTGAAGTGACAATCCTTCTCAATATGATAACCCATACTGCATACATATCTCCAAATCTGTAATTCTTTGTGATGGAAACATAGTTGATATGGAAGAGTGGGACACTAGCATTATTAGGAGAACTGTGATCCTCTTTTCTCCCCTGCTTTCTGTGTACACATATGACAGTAGAATCTACAAGCTCAGGCTCCATATATATGTGACCTCATGGCAGGACTTACGCTGGCACATCTGCCTGGTCCTGTTGATACCTTGGATGGCTGTAACTACTGTTGAGTAACTGAGGGCAACCTCACCTGAGGCAGCACATCTGTGTCCCTGAAAGTCCTGGTGGCCATTTCCACCTACATGGATACTCTCATGGGCAGTATATCCAGGATGGATGGCATTATCTTCCATGAAGACATCTGCAGCAGGAAGGGGAGTGAGGCAGAAACAAAGATTTTGCCAGTAAATCATATAATAACAACAACAGGCTACACTCTTTGCTTGGACTAATAATGAGCAATCAGCAAGCATCATTTTCCATATACTAATGTCTAACAGTAGATGTCTGTATAACAAACATACATAATAGCTGTAGCAGTTCTGTTCAGCAGCATGTCAGTGCGCTACTCAGAGATGCAAATATTGCACAACTCCCATGTTATGTATACAGGTGTTCACCCATGCTGCCCATCTAAATGCTACTGTACTCCGAGGATCCCTGCTGATAGCCCATAACTATACTGGGAGATGTGTCAGTGGCATGCCTGTACAGCTGTAATAATGTGTATCACATGATCTTGTTGTGCATTAACCAACAAGATAAAATCAGCATGCAAATCTTACTCATGTAGACCGGCATCCATAAAACAAATGTGTATCGATAGGCACAATGCTTGAGGTACCATAACTCTAATTGTATAGTCATCAATGTAAATACATTGCTGTATCACAGAATCATTAGATGTACAATGTGCAGTACAAGCCTTCTGTGTTCTTGTGGTACCTGTGAGGAGGGTGACTAATGGCACAGTGACATACTTGTATAGTTGTGTAGATTATGTTCATGCAACTCAGCATTAAAACTGATTGAAATATGCTGTATGTTTAACAAGAACTAAACTGCAAGAGTGTGTATGCCTCACCACTGTGTGTTGTTTTACAATAAACATATGCAGAACAATTTGCAAGTATCAACATTTCTGCAACACATGAGCAGGGTACATAACCCAAAGCCTCACTATATAACAAAAGACTAAAACTAAAACAGGGGGTGCCAGTAATATGGACTTGAATATCACAGCAGTACTGGTAGCATCCAATTGCTTTTCATAGTTATGGGATGCATCTGTAAAGATACAGCTATAATTAGGTGACATGGATTATGAAATAAAGTGCCTGGGCATGCTGTTTAGAGATCCACAGAAGTTTATTTCACATAAGACAAGACAATGAAAAATTTTAAACACACATTTAAGTACTAAATCAAATAATTAATGAACAATTTCATTGGTCCTAAGTCCTATCATACTCAAGTCAAACACACCAATCCTTACATCTAATTCATTAATATTAATGCCTTTCATGTTTATTTGGACTTATTAGTTTTTCAACTAGTGCTGGTGATCGTTTTAGCAGTTCATGGATTATGAAATGGCGTCAATATAAAACAACTGTACATGGCATGCACAGGCTGCTATTTGCAGTGGTGCTTACTTACCATAACGGCAGGAATTTTAGTCACAACATACTGTGAACCATGTCCCTAAATGGCTACCATGGCTGCACACCTGATATGTCCACCTACATGTGAAACATTCATCACTCATATTCAGAGTGTGTCAAAACAAAGGTCATACTACATAATTAGAATTTAATTTTGTATGTGCCACCATGCAGGTCATGGCACGACTGAAAGGCAAAGCTCAGCAATATCAGAACTCACATTCAGACTCTACAGAATTGATGAATGAAGCGGTCTTATGCACATCTACCTGACAATAATATAGAAGATGTTGTTTTATATGTCACGCGTGTCACATACCGTGTATTATTAGTACATTGTAAAAAAAAAAAAAAACAGAAACCTTGTTACTTATTGTGTTTGTATTATAAATTCATTCTTGCCCACCACTAAATGTGTCAAGCAAATGCAATTTCAGATATCAGAGTTGCCAGGAGCTATTTGAACAGATGTTGGCAATGCTTTTCATTAATCAAGTCACAACATAGACTATGTTCTAGTCATGCTTGTTGAATATTTTATATACCCCATATAGAACCAGTTCCGTCCACCTCAGCCAGAACTGTTATGCAAGCAATAAACAACATCTTTACAATGTCTAGCATTCTTGCATCAACAACGCAAGACAATTGAACACCTTTTAATGGTATTGAATTCAGGAAATTCTATAGTAAGGTAGTCTTTTATGCTAACGGCATTGTAGAATATCCACTGCTATTAAAAGGAAAAACAAAAAGGACTGCAAGCACAGAAGGCATTTCCAAAAAACAAGTTTGTGAAATGCATATCAGTCTCACAACTGGAATCTGCAGAGCGAGTCTTATGTTTAATTACAAAGACAAAATAAATTACCTTTAATGCCACAGTCAGATTCACAGGAAAAGAAAAGAATCAGCCAATGACATTCTCAAACAGAAAAAAAACAGAAAAAAACATGAGATCCAGTTAAGTCCACAAAACTACAGAAATCGGATACCGGAAATATCAATAAATATCTGCAAAAGCAAATACTTAAATCCAAAACAATTTCATTACAAATGTGCTAAAACAAGCTTAACACAGCTAAGTTAAGTCTCCTGTACCTCCAACTGTCCCATATCCCATTATTTTGATATACACTAATTCCATGGATACACAACAGTGGGGAAGTCATCAAATCCATGAAATACTATTTGAGAATAGCAGTTCATTTTTGAAACAGATGTGTGTTCCAAATTTTGCTAAAGCACCACTTCTACCTAAGTAACTTTCAGTTTTTATTATATTTGTATTGGTTCTGTGACATTCATTAAAACAGTGAATCTACATGCACCCATCCCAATCAACACATGACCAGATGAACTTGTGAGGCAGTTGTTTATTTCAGTACCAACAACATGCAGACAAAGTAATATGAACATTTTCAATTTAATTAACACAATCTAAATTCACACCTAAAAAGGATTATGCCAACATACAAGGGGTGCAAATAAATGCAGTCTTCAGAACCATAAATTCAAAGTGAAAGAAATACAGGTGAAAAAAACATTTGACATTGAGTACAACTCTACTTAGTGTATCATCAAATATTTTTGTCCACAGGAACTGAAACAAAAAAGTCTTAGTATCTCTGTAAGCTTAAATTCCAAGGAGCAGATAGAATAGGCTCCATAATCCTTTGCATTTCAGAAGACATGTTGGAATACTGAGAACACGCTTGCTAGTTCTTGTGCATACCTATAAAAGCTTGAATTACTTGACATCTTCTACTCTGATGCTAAGTAACGTCTAGTAATGCTGGACAGCTGGACACACCAGTACTTGTTACAAGAGACTAACCCACCCTGAAATTTGCTACACGAGTGTTAGAATTTGTGAAAGTCTCTTTAGCAGGTCAATGGCATGTTTCCAGAAACTTTGAACATATGGATATCATCAGAACTGATGATACAGGGTTACAGGGGAAACTCCATAAGCTGAGCATCTCAAATTGTCATTATAGCCCATTCTTACTGGCATTCAATATGCTTTATACAACAGTTTCTTATTGTGTACCTATAGAGTTCATGTGCTGCTTAGTAACTGTAATTAGCTGCAGCTGACACTTAGTTGTGGAATATACTATTGCTGTGTTTGAAGTTGTTACATATACATTGAAAATAGACTCTGTTGCTTTAGCAGTTTTGGTGGTACAACAGATAATACACTCACCTTTGATGCAGAAGGCTGTGGATTCTGTTCCCCCACTAGTTAGATCAATTGGTGACACAATGAATTGCAGCATAAGGAAAGTGCTGCCCTCCTGAGTGTGTTGTCCTTCAGATGAGACATTAAACTGAGGTTCCATCTGCTTGAGTTGGTGGTAACTCAGGTGATGTAGAAGATCTCATAGCACCTATCATAAAAAGTAGCGGAGATTCCCTGATGCCCTGACCAAATTTCCCCTAGCCAAATAAATACCACATAGGGTCCTCATGATAAAGAGGCCAACAGTCTACTAGGACTAACCTGGTTAACAAAGAACAAATAAATAAAACATAAAACAAATTTCTGATTAGGACCATTTAGATAAACTGATGAGGCTTTCTGCACATTGTCCTGACCAAATATTTGACAGCCTACTGCCATATTGTCAGACAGGGAGTGTGGCACTACTTTAGAAGTTGATATAGAATGGGATGTTTAACATGGAAATGTTTTCAGATATTATGCAGGCACATATTTTCTGTCAAGTGTACAAAGGTATTTATAATTAGCTGTTCATTTATAATCTGAGTTCAGTGTTTTAGGGTAGTCAGTCTTTTAGCCTGCCAGTCTGGCCACCAGAGAGGCTTGTTGCAATATTCAGTTATGGATGTCCCTGTATCGATATCAATCCTCCATCAACTTATATTCCTGAACCCATCTTACCACTCAGAAAGCTATGAAGGTAGTAAGGTGTGCGATGACTGTGGGTACTTAGGTGGTGATGGTCTGCACCAACTCAGCATTGTGTGAGACGAATGTCCCAATATTCTAGCCTCTCTCACCACCCATGGGAGGTTCACTAACAGGGCTGGTAAAGTACTTGTGGAGCCTGAAAGCTATTGTACACATGTTAACATTGCTAGCCAACAACCCCTATATGGAACATTGTGTGTACAGTGACTGTTGAAGGATTATGCAGCATTTCCTATACCATATAAACTCTCATCAGTTTATGGATTCAAACCAACCACTTAGATGAATGAGATACTGGAATGTGCCCCAGAATATAATAGAACTTTTGGCAAAGCAAGATTGTGAGGATACAGATTTTTACCCACTCAATTCAGGTGGTGACTCCTCCACTTGTGAACTTCCTGAAACTTGTATTCATCCAGGGACTTCAGACTTATTTGCATCATTCTGTTTATTTCACATTGTAGCATGATTCCCATTTATGTTGGTGATTTATTGCACCATTGAAAAGGATAGTTAGCGAGTGGGGATGTTCCATAGTTCAAGGTCTGGCATATTTTTCATAAACATTTCAGTCTTGTCCACATTTACAACCTGTTCAGACACACTTCTGGAAATGAAAAATGGTTGTGTTAACTCAAAAATGTCTTTTTGTGGGTTTTCAGTCAAGGTAACTTCAAATACAAAATGCATTTTTTTCCCTATGGTAAAAACTTTCCATCTGTGAGGTAGCTGGAATTTTCTTATTGCCTGGAGCAAGGGTTGAATTGCCAGTACTAAGGGAGTCAGAGATAAAGGACATTCTTGCTTTGTTTCCCTATGCATAGGCAAGGGAGTTGCCAATGTACTGTCAGGACTCTAGCCTTAGGATCAACATAGAGTTCTTTTAACATATTTATTATCAACTGGGTGAATTTTAGGTGACTGAGTAGAGTCCATAGATAGTTCCAATATATGGAATGACCGTAGCAAGATTTGAGAATCTGTTCTGTGCTTGTATACATGATATCAATGCATGTAAATGGTTGGTACCTGATCTGCTTTTATTGAAGTCTGCTTGTGACTGGGGTGTTACATGTGGGAGAATTAACTGATTTCACAATACTAAAATGTTGGCCTAAATCTTTGCCTCTGTATTGATGGATGGGATGGGTCATGGGTCTGTACTTCTCCACTTTTTGCAGATCCCTATCAAGCTTGGCAAAGCAATGATATAGCACGCTCTCAGAGTGTCCGGCCCCCATTTTCATGAGTCTGCAAATAGAGGCAGTGTGATGGGTCAGTTGATAGGTGATTTAAAAGCTTATATGCTGATAAGATAGGCCCATTTGAACATAGTGTTTTATCTGCTTGAATGGATTTGACAGCCACAACAATTTCTTTGGGTGAGGCAGGGTTACTTAGTAACGCCACCTGTTGGGAAATTATTGATGGGATATTTACATGGCCCAGAAAACATGGACCTGGTCGCAGTGGTGAAGTAGTTTTCAGACATGCCCCTGCATATACTTTCATTAAACAATTGAAACTCTGCACTTGTCACCTTTGGAGGGGTAATTAGCTACTTTCATGATCTAATGGAGGAGATAATGGTTTTGACTTGTCTTTTTTCAGCCTATAGTCTAACAGTTTCTTGGCCTGGCTTTCAATGCTCAGGCCTGAAACATTGTCCTCCGGAAGTGTAAAACTACCTTCTATTTCTAGGTAGTTTATAGAATATCAGTGTTGTATTTGTACTACTACAGTCAACATGTTTGAACTTAAATGTCTTGTAACATCAATAAAGTTGACTCCATTCTGACTCCAAGTCAGCAGTTTTATTAGTTAACTTATGCTGATATCAAGCTTTGGCTACAGAGCAAATATCTTGCAAGTTTGTCTTCATACAGAATACAGGGGATTATGGGAGAGAATGAACTGCCTAGTATCCTTATCTGTAAGTATCAGTACATCAACCCTCCACTGTTCTTATGTGGTTTCTGACAAATGCAGTATGAATATTTCCACCTTTATCAGGCTGTGGTCAGGCTTTTTGCAAGGAGGCATATAGATGCTGCCTACTGCTGATAACATATGGAACATCAGCCAGTAGTCCAGTCTTCTGGCTTAGTGAGAGTGGGGACTGGGGGCCCTTACTTATAACCCAGATCTGGCTTGTTAAACACTCCTTAATGAACACACAAGTCCAATAGCATCATATAGTTACTTACCGCAAGCTTTTTCCTGATAAGCTTTTCAGCTCTGCAGTTTGACAAATCAAAGGGTGAATCAACCACTACATTAAAATAGTCCACAGTTATTATAGGTGCATTACCTTTGTTGAACTACCTAAGCATTCAGAGAGTTTGACATGAAATATGGAAAGTCTTGGCAAGGCCTGTGGATTACACTAAAAACAGCTTGTCCTTTGCCTTGACTACATATGATAGTAGCCATGTATCTTGTACATCGTTCACTGTGGAGGTTACATTCCATCCAAAGCTTTTATTGATGAACACAGTGATTCCGTTTTACATGTATATTACAGACAAATCAACTCTGGGCCTTAAAAATGCCTAAGCATCTGACTTAACTCTTAGCAATTTTAATCTCCTACAGGATTATAACATCTGCTTTAATGGCTAAGAGAAATGATTGCACTGCATTTGTTTTCATGTTTGAGCTAATTCTTCTTGCATTTAAAGTAATACCTGAAAATTCAACTACATTTTTTAACATAAATAATACAAGAACACTGCAGTTTCTGCATATAAAGTATTATGCTTGTCTCAATAGATGATAAATATTTAAAATTAACCTACATTTGTTAGCAATCAGTATGTCTGGGTGTTAGCAGACTAAACAATCCTGTAAACAAGTTAGAACAATTCCCTTAAACAGTCATGATTAAGACCAAGCAACTGTTGCAATTATATTACAGTGGTCCTACATACAGCATGTAGAACAGTATAAAGTATAAACAGACAGTACAAATTATACTACCCAAGATTCACAGTAGTGGTTGCACTACTGAAAGCAGCACACACTTACAAAACAATAATGTACCTTCTCTAATGCTGTCTAGAGAATGGGGTTCATTTCCTGGAAATAATTAAGCAGCACAGCTTGTAGTTCACACTCATGTTTATTATTTTTTCTGCTGACTAATTTTATTGACGGAGTTTGATCCCTTTGTTGTGGTGGCCTCTTTAAAAAAGTGATGAACTAGTACAGTTCCAGTTGGCATGGTAGGAGTCACTTTTGGTGGACTGAATATTGTGGTCTCATTAGTGTCCATGTCCTGTGAATCTATTTTCTGCTGGTATGTTGAATAACTCTCTGTTGACCTCCTTCCTGGGAAGCTTTTCTGGGCTTCTCTTTCTCTCTCGCTCTCTGTTTTTGGGATACAGTCACATTGTGAGCTGCTGTCCTCACTCATCTCAGTCTCCAGAGATGCCACAGCAGCTAATGTTGTGATCCTGTAAGCAGCTCAACTTGTGGTGCAGATATTTGATAAGAGCTTGTTGAATGCTAGGGATTGCTTCCATCTGAATAATGGAGAAATTTGCCACTGTTTCTGGCGGAAGCTTAGATTGCAAAAATATTTGCCCCATGATACAAACTCTTTCCCGTCTTATGCTGCTTTCAGAATTGCTGTCTATCTACAAAAGTGAGGAGTTTGATAATAATTTGCCTAGGCGAACTGTTAGCTTGTGGCCACAATGCTTAATAAGCCTTTTCTACATTGGTTTGGTGGAAAATGCTTAATACTTTTGGAAAAGTCTTTTGCATCAGGGGCAACAGATCATCTTTCTCTGTGCTCTCCTACAAACCAACTAATCTTGGGTTGTTCTCACTTATAACCATTATTGGTCTAACTAGTCAGCTGATCACACGTGAGCTGTTATTTTTTTATTAACACAGGATGCAGAATGTCTACATTATGCTACTGCTATCTCTTTCCTTTGTTCCTCCAACTAGTGGGGCAGCTGGTTTGACTCAACATTATTACTGAGTATCTGGATGATTCTCCTTTAATCAGAATGGAATGTCACATGACAGAATTTCTCAATAAGCTGTGCTATTCATCCCAGGGACATAATAGTAGGGAACCAGGGAACCAATTAAACTGGTGGTATACCACTGATGAAGCAGTGCCTGTATATCTCAGGGAATATGTGTTTGACACAACAGGAAAATTATGGGTTGGGGTGTACACGAGAGTAATATATTTTGTGAGTATCCTAATGTTGTCCAAGTTTGGACAATAGATGGAGTATACTGCAGTAAATATTGGCTTGGTTTGGTGCAGTCTGAAATCCTTATGTGGCTACTGGAACATAAAGGGCTAATTTCCCTTAGACATTAAGGCTGGGTGAACCTGTAATGAGAGAGGTTTAAGAATGCTCCAGTTCGGAGGAATAGAGAGCTATTTCTGGGAAGCAGCCATTTCCTTCTGTATAAAAGAAGACAAGTATGTTGTCTAATGAATTTTCCTTCGAGATATGGCTTGCTAGATTTTACCTTGGCTCTTAAAAGTGCTAGCTTCTGGGGAAACATCTGCATGTAAGGTTTGTTGGAGTACATCTTTTGAAGCACTGGCAAATTTAATATTTTCTGTTACTTAGCCTGACACAAAAAGGGACTCTTTTTGCTGATAGGTGGAAAACTGCCTGTGGTTTCTATACTTTATGCTTAAACCTGCCATTATACCTCTCAACCTCTTACAGCAATAAATCTGGACAAAGTCATAAATAATGGGGGCACAAAGGCCCCAAAATAGGGACAATTTTAAAATATTGCTCTTACAAACTTAGAAAGTTGATAGAATAATAGTTTTTACATTAAAATGGGTTTTCTGAAGGATATAAAGTCTGAAACTCAAATGTCTATCATTATTTTCTGTCTACAGTCCCAAATGAGTTGCCAGAAAAACTAAATTTTATGAGAAACACACCAAAACTAAGAGGCAAAAATCTTGACATTTTGCGAAACACTGGACAGTTGAAAGGTTTGCCTACTATATACTGAAGAAAGTGTACTTGTGTTTGCTTTCTGGCAGAAAGATTAAACTGTTTATCGACTGTGTTTTTATTGGGCTCTGCTATACGTACTGCATTATTTTCTGTTCTGAGTAAACTGTGTTTTGAACAACTGAAAATGAGCCTGGGCAAGGACTTCGACATAAGTTGCATTTCTGCAATCACTTGGTTTAGACAAAGTCTTCTTCTGCATACTTGTTCTTGGAGAGAAAAGATCCTACTTTGCACTGCTTATAATCTCTTCAGCAAAAGTAAATACTTAATTGCAAAAATACTTCCACTGTTTTCGTTTTATTCCCCAATTAAAAGCATAGAGGCATCAAGATGTCCCAGTATGATGAGGTTTACTTTCATAATTTTGAGTGAAGGTTCAGCAACCACAGGATGTCAAATTACGGTTGGATGAATCCCGTGTTGCAGATCCTTCATTTGTGTGACTCCCGGTTCAGCAAATGCACAGTGCATTCACACATATGAAGTCAATCTTGTAATTTTTGATCGCGGTACATTGGTGATTGGGAAATTTACCCTTTACCCCACTGTAGTGCAATCTCGGAGTTGGAATATATAATTTGCAGGGGGTGTGGGGGGCACAGGGGTGCTTGTCCCCCTGCAAAATCATCATGTCAGGTGATGTACAGTGTTGGACTGCAGTCTACGGATGTTGAGAAAGGTCGAATTCACAACAGGAAGTGTGTTTGCGACTTGTTGAACTTCTTGACATTCTGAGTCAAATTTTTTAGTTGACATTTAAGGTATGAATTTATTTTGACTGTCAACTATATGATAGTAAACCGTGTGATGAACTTTATTAACAATATACTTGGTGCAAAGCTTTCAGTAACGATGTTCTTGGTGAAGTGAAAAGTTACTGTCTGCTGAAGTGATGATGTTCCAGTCAGTGTGGAATGGTGCTGATTTTGTAAATTTGGGCAAGCCATATAAGATACCCTCCCTCAGCATTTTAACTCATTCCTGCTCCATTTGAACTACCTGCTGCAAGTCATATGGATGTACTTATCATCTCCTCATCAGGAAGCCAAAATATCTGGGTCACAGCTCAGTCTTCTGCATTCTTGACAACTCACCACAGAGAAGCTCTTCCCCAGACCAGTATGCATGCTAGAACAGCAGAGAGACACACTGGTTGTGGATCTTCTTTTGAAATAGTTTCCATGACTTTTGAGCAACTAAATCATGATGAGACCAGCTGTTCTCAGAAGCACTCTGTCCTGTATTAAAATTAATTTACATAGGCCTTATTGTGGTTAAAGTAAGGTAAGAGCTGTCAACTGTTTCACATTAATCTGGAATTCAGAGTACAATGCATAGTGCCTAGATAGCCTTATTTGTGAGAGGTGGAACCAACAGCTGCTGGCCTGCATTTTTTTCAGTTTACTTTTTAACCTTTATGAATGCTAACCATCAAACCTTCCCTGTTAGTCTTCTGCTAATTTGTTCTACCATACTGGATATCTTCATCCTGGAGATAACAGCCAATCAGAAAGGTCACTCTTCAAGAAATCATGAAGGTGGTTTGTACACTTCCTGGCATTCCAGCAATTACAGCATGGTGGCATGTTAGCGGGCTTTGCTCCCATATCCCGTTACTTATATATGCTAACTTTGCAGTCAATCATTTACAAAGAAAAGAGTAAAATCCATACAGATTGAATCACTATCTTGGTACAAACAGAAACCACACCAGCAGTTATGTATCAAAGTAGAACGATCAGGGAGTTCACCACTGGGGAAATTAATCCGACAAGTTTAAACCTATGTACATGTACAGTATTTATACTCAAATAAGTGTAGAGTAACTAAAAAAGTAAGTATGGACTATGTAGACAAGACTGAAATTATACTTTTGTAATCTCAGCATCATAGGTTGCAGTCTGGCTGGAGCTGAATGCATAGGCTTTCTCAAGATAGTGACTAAAGGTTGGTGGTTTGTTTTAATCTGGATAGGTCTACCATAAACATAATCATGAAACTTCAAACATACAAACACAATTGCCAAAAGCTCTTTTCCGATCTGGGCATACTGCATCTCAGTTTGGGTAAGAGTTCTCGATGCATAGGCAACAGGCTGATCCTCTTGCAGAATTACTGCATTAAGACCAAATTTAGAAGCATCACAGGAAAGTGTAACTGGTTTGTGAACATCATAGTATCTGAGAGTTGGTGGACTAGCAATTCTGAGTTTCAGGACTTCAAATGATCTTTGGTGTTGCTCTAACCAAGACCTGGATACATCTTTACGTGTCAGCTCTCTAAGTGGCACTGATAGTTGGCTCAAGTCTGGAATGAACTTGCCTAGGTAGTTGACCATGCCAAGAAAATGTTGCAGGGTTTGAACATTGTATGGAGCTGGCATCTTGAAATGGTTGTTTGTTTTGAAGGGTCTGGTCGTAGGCCTGTACTGTAAATAAACGACCAACATAAGTAACTTCTTGTAGTCTGAACTTGCATTTGCATGGACTGAGCTTAAGATTCACTTGACATGCCCTTTCTAGAACTTTTCTGAGTTTTCTGTAATGTTTTGCTTTATCACGACCTCCTGCCAATATGTCGTCTACTATAATAGCACAAGGATACCCAGAAAAAAATTTGCTCCATTGCATGTTGAAAAACTTCACTTTCAGAATTTTTCCCAAATGGTATTTTCATAAATCTGTATCTGCCAAACAGAGTACTGAACGTAGTGAGCAATGATGATTTCTTGTCAAGCTGAATTTACCAAAATGAACTCTTTGCATCTAGGACAGAAAAAATAGTGGCATTTGGCATCAAGGCTGTGATTTCTTCAACTGTGCGCATTGGATGATGAAGTCTTTTTAGCTATTTGTTCAAATCATGTGGATCAGTACATATTCTGATGTCATCTGAGCTTTTCTTGTGAGTTACCACCATGGAAGGTACCCATTCAATTGAAGTTTCAACTGGACAAATCACATCTTGTCGCACCATTTTATCTAACTCGGCATTGACTCTGTCCTGCATGCCTATTGGAACTTTTCATGCTGGCCTGATAACTGGACTGACCTCTGGGTCTAACTTCATAGAGTACAAAACTGGAGGTTTGCCTAGTTTGTCTTCAAAAAGATCAGCATAGGTAGAAAAAATGTATTGGGAAAATTAGAGTAGTGGTCTTGCAAGCTAACATGATGGACTTCCTTATTAAATGAAAGCAGTCCCATTTCCAAACTGTCTCTGAGCCCAAATAATGACTGGACATGCCTCTTGACCACATAAAATAAGTTGCAGCTTCTTCCAGCAGAGTAACATAAAAGCACTACTGAGCCTTCGGTTTGAATTTCTTCACCTCCATAATCAACAAGCTTCGCACACCTTGCCAAATCAAGCCTTTCACCATGACACACTCTCGCAAATGTTTCTGTTGATATAACATTGCACTTAGAACCTGTATCAACTTTGAGCTCTATGGGTTTGCCATTTTTCTGAACAATACAAAATATTTCAATCTACTGCATTAACCATTTCACAAAGCACTGACACACCATCAACATAAAGAGTAGGGTTGAAGCTTTCTAACTGATCGACTTGTTTCTTAAAATGTTCCCTTTTAGTAAAAGAATGTGGGCTTTTTAATTAAAAAACCTTTTGAAATTATTCCATTTATTGCATTTGTGGCATTGCTGACCAAAAGCTAAACATTTTTCCCTTTTAGATTCATGGCTTCCACCACAATTATGACAGCTGGCAATGAAATTAGGTTGAGGCCCATGTTTTGAGTTTGCTTCACTGAGACTGTGCGAACTCTAGAATTTGCTAGAAAGTTTTGGGGTTTACAAGTGAGTTCTGCAGGGGCTACAGTTGCTGCCATGTTCTTGGGTCTGTTTCTTTTAATAACGTGCTCTATACTAACAGCATGAGTTTTATCATTGTGCTTCTAGAGCTGTTCTCATTTGTAAGCATATTTGTGTGCTTTTCTGTGACCTCGTATATCTGACAAATCTCAATGGCCTTATTCAAAGTTAAATCACTGTCACAAAGCAAAATCTTTCTCACAGCATCATCTTTAATACCACACATAAGTCTGCCTTTTATCATCTCATCCCTTAATTCATTAACCCCAACTACCGTCTCATAGCACCTCTGTGCTAACATCTGAGCACTATGAGACAATAGGAATTGCAAGCTGTTTTCCCCGAGTCCCTTCTTGAGGCGCATGAAACTGTAATGTCATTTTGTTGATCAGCTTAGAGTAAAACATGCTGAAATTGTAACTGAACTTATTATTTAACTAATACAGTTACAATTCAGTATGTTTTCCCATGCTGGTCACATTAAACTTTTTGGAAAAAAATCTCCTTTGAAAGTGTTTCCTCAAGCAAGTGGTGGCAGCCAAGCGGATTCCTGCAGTCCAAGCCACCACTTGCATAACATCTCTACCCCCATCATAACTTTCTTTTGTTATACCCAAATAAATAGAGGCTCCAGCAGCAGGTATTTCCTTTCTTTTTGCTTATATCTCATGATTTTATCTGCTACTGGATTCCTCTTTTTATTTGGGCATGGATTGCAAGAATCTCTGTTGCGGAAACCTCATCGGTTTGGCGGGTCATACTAGGAGCTTCCAGTTCCCCTTCTGCTGTACTTTTTGGTGCTTTTCAGGTAAGCAATATTTTATCACAGTACTGTACACCTTTCAAGGTGGTTGGAGCAGCATATACCTGTGAGTGGCATAGCAGTTGGTTTTTAGTGTTTGATTGCACTATTTATAGACGCTGTTCCATTGTAGTTACTACTACAGCGTTATGGAGCCACAGATGGCTGGGCTGCTGTTGTCTGTGCTCACCAGTGGCAGTAGCTGGCTGATTCCAAGCCTTTTGCTGTTGAATGCTGTACCTGGGCTGTGTTCTAGCCAGGTGTGGACTGCCTACACGAACATCTCTTTTCAGCACTTTGTGACAGAGAGAAGAGGATGGCGTCTACAGTGTGCATTCCTCTCGGGATACGCACTGGGGGCTGCTGGTGCTAATGTCCTTGAAATATGGAGACAGATACCCCAATGAAGTGATCTACAGCTGTAGAGGTAAGGTCATCTACCAGGTGCCACCCATGTCAAAGACTGGATTGCTTTGTTGAAGATGGAGGATGATTGTATCTTTTCCCCAAAGATTCACCAGGGTAATACTTTAATTGTAGAGGTCCTCTGGTCAAATGGCAGCAGCTTTACCACTAATAACTTCCTGTCTGTGAATCATTAAAATTCACTGCTCATTTGAAGTTAAAGAGTGAATGATTGTGAGGGAGGGAAAATTCCCCAGATGTGAAATGAGAGAAGATTGGTTTCAGGTGTTGAAATGATGTGATATTTCTTGCAGTGATCATTCTACTGCCATAATGGATTGGATACATTCTACATTTGTAAAAGATGAAAAGGTACATGACGTGGCGTAATCAGTGTGCTTTTTAAATGCATGGTACACTAAGTAAAACAGATTGAAGGAATCATGTGACTAGAATAGTATGTGGCTGTTGGTGGTTGTACTGTTGCCAGTAGTGAAAATGAGTTTCACCACTTATTGGCTTAGGAATATGCGCTGTTTATTATGTTGCCACGGATCGGCGTAGCGCTACTATAAGGATGCTTGACTCTAACTTGATGCAGTTAGTATAATTTTTGCTATTTGAAGTTGTATTTCATTTTCTTAATTGTCAGGCTTGATTGACTGGTATGTTTGGATGTTGGAAATGGACTGAAGCCCCTCTGTGATGCTGTGGTATTTGTATTTTAGCAAGAACTAGGCTTTAATGTTTGTGTTGTGAGGTCATGGATATAGATAGACACGCACCATGCAATGCCTTATGTCCAGTTACTGATGAAACTAAAATTTATTGACTTCTCTTTGCCACATGCGGTTAGTTGTATGTTCGTTGATGGTCAGTTATTCCATACACGGCTTGACAGGGTAAAAGCTGTGATGTCTGCAGGTTGTTTACAAGCTGGCTGGAAGGAGAAGATCTCATTCAAGGAATGATGATACTTCAGGCAGAATGACCACAACAGTAAGCTTACATGACTTTTAAGAGTTCTGTGCAGGTGCGCAGTCACTTTTTTAGTCAAACTCATGTTAATTTTTACAGAAGCCTTGCACTTACTTGCAAAACTGACAGCACAGTATACTACAAAAGATTAGATTAAAGATGTACGTAAACATTTTGTTATGGTAAAATGATATTTAAGTGTCTCTTTGAAATAACAAGTTTAGCAACAAACTCATTAGTTATTTGGGAAAGATGCTGAAGTGACTTTCTAATCCACATCAGTCTTCTGAGTTCATGCAAGGATTCTTGCCTCAGTGGAGCTTCAAACTCTTTTTGTTTGTGTGATGGACTTGTATAAATCCCACCAACTGCCACCAGCTAATCTGTAACAGAGGCTTATAAACCAGCTAATGCCACTGATTAACATGTCACTGACAGGACTATTTATTTTATTATTTATTTATTTGAAGTTTGTTTGCCAGGATAGTCCATTGTGCCAGAAGAGCCCATTTTCAATGGAGTCCTGGGGAGAAAAGCTCCACAGTATACAATGAATGAAATAACAATATTTCATTAGTATAGAATAACAAAAGTACAGATAAAAATGTTATCTGAAGGTGCAATTTAGTAAGATGCAAAAGCAGAATTAAAGGATCTCTAAGTGAATATTTACAATATTTACAAATATGTAATTCCTATGATTGCAAATGCAGACGTTACATCTAATACAGCTATAAGAAGATATTTACAGAATGAGTATTTCTGCTGAGGAAAATATGAAGGAGGAGGAAGAGAGAGAATTGGGTATATGGGGTAAGGGAGAGATGAGTTTAGGGAAGAAGGGGAGTAAGGAAGGAAGTGGGGAGAAAGATAGTATAGAGAAAGGATGGGGAAGAAGATAGAGAGTGGGGGTATGAAATAGGTGTGTTACTGGGGAATTCATGTGGGATGGGAACAGGAGCATTCCCAGAGGGATGTTAGGTAAAAATGAAGGTTTTGAAAGTAGAGAGGCTGCTAGTGGTGCGGATGTGAGGTGGCAGGGAGTTCCAGAGATGTGCTAAGGAGAAGGATAGTAGAAATTTGCCAGGTGAGCATGCAGGCTTATGCAGTTAGATCAGATTTTGGGTATTGGTTCTTAGGAGTCTGTTGGAAAGGTGAATTTTAATGGTTGAGGCAAGGGAGGGGGCAAAGAGAGGTATTAAAGATGAGTTTGTAGGCGTGTATGAGTTGAATGTAGGTGAGGTAATTGGGCAACTCTAGCCAATTTGGTTTGTGGGGGACAGTACAGTGATGGGTGGAATATCTGTATCCAGTGGCGAATTTGGAGATTTTGTTGTAACAGCAAGAGATTTTTGTCTTTAGGGAAGATTGTAATTTAGTTAGTAGTGGGGCACCATAAAGGAGAGAAGGCTTAAGATATGTGGTAGAGAGAACAAGCCTGGTAGAGGGGGTGAGGTAGCGATTGTGGCGGTAGAACATGCCTAGTTTCTGGTGGGTTTTTTTGATATTTGTGTGGAGGTGGGTATCAAACTTGAGCTGATAAGTACTCCTAGCAGTTTTGCATTGGATACTATTTCAAGAGGAGTATTATTCTTACTGATGATGGAGAATAAGTTTTTGTCAATTATTGTGGTTTTTGAGGGGGTGAATACCATGAGTTTGGTTTTTGATGCATTGAGTGCCAGATGGTTCTCTAGCATCCATTGCTCAGTGGAGGAGAAGGCGTCTTGTATTAGTTTTATGAGAGTGGAGGTGGAAGTGGCAGAGCAGATGATTGTTGAGTCATCAGCATATTGGATAATGTTTGCATTAGGGATGGTGCGGTGAAAGTCATTGATGAAAATATTGAACAGTAGGGGACCTACTATGAAACCCTGGAGTACGCCAGTGGGAGTGTTGAGGAATGGGGAGAAGGCTTTTTTCCATTTGGCGGCTTGCTGCCTGTTAGAGAGATAGCTGGTAAACCAGTTGATAGAGGAAGGAGAAAGATTTAAGTTAGAGTGTTTAGTTAGGAGAAGGTTATGAGAGATGGTATCAAAGGCCTTAGAAAGATCAAGAAGGAGGGTAGACACAGTGTGTCCAGAATCACAGGCTTTATTCACTGTTTCTAGGAAGGAAGGGAAGGCAGTAGTGGTGCTATGGCCAGGTCTGAATCCATGTTGTGTGGGAGTTAGCAGGCGTTTGTCTATGAGATATGGTAAAAGTTGTAGGTGGATATACTTTTCAAGAAGTTTTGAAATGGGCGATAAGATAGTGATAAGTCAGAAATTAGAGATATTATAGTTGTTACCTCCTTTGTGAAGGGGAACAATAAAGGCCTTTATCCAGAGTTGGGGTACATGGCCTTCTTGGATTGATCAATTTATGAGAATGCAGATGGGGAAGGCAATGGCATCAGCAGCTGTCTTTAGGAAGTAGGAAGGAATATTGTCAGGGGCATTGGAGCATGGTTTTAAGTTCTGGAGGAGTTTTTTATAGTTGATATGGGGATGGGTTTTATAGAGAAGGGAGGAGGTTGGGAGGTGGGAGTATTTGAGTAGGAAGAGATAGGGGAAGGTAGAGGAGAGGATGTAGGGTTGTTTGTGAAGGATGATGTTAGTTTGGTTATTGAGTCAATGAAGAAAGCGTGGAATTGGGTGGCTAAGTCCTTGCCAGGGGTATTGGGGTCTGGGCTAGGGTTTTCCTTTCTACCAGGGTTAAAGAGGGAGGTGATACCATCCCAGAATTTTTTTAGGTTTGTCTTATGGTTGTTTTGGAGTGAGGAGAAGTAGGATTTGCGGTCTAAATAAATAAGTTTTTTTAACTCTGGTATGAAGTATTCTGTATTCATTTAGGGTGATGGGAGTTTTATGTTTATGGTGATGGTTTAGAGTTTTGTCTCGGAGGCGCATGACAACTAAAGTATCTTTGCTTAACCAAGGGACTGTATTACTTTTAATCCTTCTTGTTTTTAGTGGGGCAACGGTATCTAAAAGGTTTATAAAGGTGGTGTTGAAGTAGGTGATGGCATTTTCTAGGGGGAGAGTTTTTAGGGGGCTCCAGTTGAAATATTTTAGTGTGTTGGAGAAAGTGGAGGGGTTGAAATGTTTTAGGGAGTGTGTGGAGATGTAGGTAGGAGAGAGTTGTAGGGAGGGGGAGTGATGATGAGCAAAAGTGGGATAGTGGTCACTGAGGGAGTCAGGGAGGGTACCACAACTGGATATATAATGAGGGTGAGAGACCAGAATCCAGTCAAGGGTGCTACCAGAGGAGTGATCTTTGGTAGGTCTGGTAGTGGTGTTGATTAGCTGATTGAAGTTGTAGAAGTTTATATTCAGGGGATTTGTGGGAGATTGAATGCTGGTCCAGTTAATGTTTGTGTCGCCAAGGATTATAGTCTCATTGGTCATGCTGGTGGAGAGCCAGGAGAGTATATCTTTGAGTATATGGACATTGTCCCCGGGAGACATGTAGAGAGAGGCTATGCAAATGAACTCATGTCTATTTATTTGAAGTAGGGCCAGGATTAGTTCAGCATTAACAAATTGGGGAATGGGTTTAGTATAGGAGTAACTGACAGGGAGGAAGAGTTCAAGAGAGTGACTCCACTGCCTTTTTTTATGGGTTCTGTCTTTTCTAAAAATACTGTAGTTGGGGGGGGTTATCTCAGAGTCTTTTATGGATGGTTTCAGCCATGTTTCAGAGATGGACAGGATGTCTGGTTGGTTATGGAGAAGCCAGGCATGTAGGTTGGAGATTTTGTTACATATACTTTGAGCATTCAGTGCTGAGAGAAAGAGGAATTTTCCTGATGAGGGGGGAGTATGAAGGAGGGAATTTGGACTGTAGGTAGGAGAAGGGCCAGGGTTAGGGTGTACATCTCCAGAAAGAAGAGTGGTAATAAGTTGGTGAATGTGGTAAAAGTGGTATTTAGCCTGTTTGTTATATAGTTTGAAGATTATTTGTTTTGTAGGAGTAGGCATAGTTAAGACTGGAGTAGTGTGTTTGTTGGTAGAGATGAGTTTGTAAGGGAAGAGCAGACAGTTATTTAAGGAGTATAGATAGGGACTAATGTGGCTAGTAGAGTATATGTGTTTTATAGTGATTGAACTTGTTGTGTGAAAAGTGGGGGAGTGGTTGTTATTGAGAGGCCTGGTGAGGTAACTTAGATAGGACAAGGTAAGGAGAAGTAGTATTAGGGTTATAAACTGGGTTGGTTTTGAAAGCATTGTGGTTGTTTACACTTAGAGTGGGGGTTATGGAATAAAGTGTACTATGGTCTGGGATTTAAGGTAGGGTTAGTATTGTAAAGAGATGCTAGGAGGGTGGGGTGTGGAAGTAAGTGCTGGGGGAAGGTATGAGTTGATTGGAGTAGGTGTGGTTTATGAGTATAAATGTACAGGTGCTGGGGTTGCGTGGAAATTGGGGGCAGGGTAGGGGAGTGGAGTGAGCCCGCAGGGCGAACTGAGCGGGTAGAGCCAAGGAGGAGGAAGAAAACGTAGCCAGCAGAAACAATCAGTAAAGCAGAGAGCAGAGCACAAGGTAAGGAGGCATAGGGGATAGAGACTGGGTTGCTATGTAGTTCATGTAAACAGTAGCAGAGAATTCACAGGGCTTTGGAGCAAAAGCAAAGATGTTTAATATAACTCAAAAAGAAAAAAGTCTGAACCTTATAGTGAGATAGGAGAGGCTGGTAGAGGTAAAATGCTGCCACCTAGTTGCCAAATGGAGTAAATGCTAGGTTACTGGCTTATCTCTTAGTGGGGGGTGGGGGTGGGATGGGATAGAGCCTGGACAGTTTGAAGGGAACCTAAGGTCCGTGGTGGGCTGCTAGCTATCACACACGGAGACAGTAGTTAACCATAGAAAGATGAGTTACACAACAGGGTAGATGCACACTGTTTTAAGTCCTTGGGGGGAGGCAGAATGGTTACAGGAAGCACTGCTGGGTCTCCTTAGGCAGTTTGTTCTGGGTTAGAAGCCAGGATACAGTGGAGACAGTATGGGCTTTAACTCTTGCACCCTTCTATCAATATTTGATTGTGCAACAAAACCAGTAGTATTAGGTCTGACTGCCTGCACTGGTACTCATTAAAATAAAAAGGGTAACTGGCCTTAATGATTTATGGTAAATGTGCACTACTGCCTTGGGTGATAAGTTCACTGTTCTGTACTTCAGACTGCTGGTCTAATAGACCTTCAAGGGGCCTATCACCCAGATACTCATATAATGCTTTAAAAAAAAAAAAAAAAAAACACACAAATTGTATCCATTTTTCTAATTCTAAGAGGCAAAGAATTTCACCAGCAAGAAGCTGCAAACTGAAAATAATTGCCCAAAATTCCACTTTTACATTTAGGGATTACCAACATAAAATCTATATTTGTAGTCCCTTTCTTGTGATAGTTTCTGTTTTCACACTTCTAAACAAGCTTTCAGATTTAAAACACATATACATAAAGATTAAATCACCCATAAATAATCTGTATCTTATTTAGACTTAGGAAAATTTATTTTTTCTATCTTTATATGCCTTCCCCCTCAAACCCTTTTATTTGTCAGGTTTAAAATCGCTGTGCCCTTTCCAGTCTTTCAATCTGTAATTAAGTAAACATACAAACATTTCCAGGATATTCTATTACAGGTCTTACATGGTTTTAAATAGCGGGATCAAACTTTCCCTATCCCCTACACAAAAGCTCTCAAAATATTCTTAATCTTCAAATTGCTTCTTCTAATTATATTCATAGGATGTAAATAAAAATTAAAGTCAGGATTGATTTTAATTCCTAAATCCTTAACATAACTCACTGCATCCAAAGTGATGTTATTCAGTGCACAAGGCTAGAACTTATTATTACTACCAAAATGAAGAACACACTTTTTATATTAAATTCCATATTATTAACATGAGACCACATGTACAGTTTATCCAAGCATCCCTGTACTTTACTGTGATCCTCAGCTGTAGTAACAGCTGATTGTATCTTAGAGTCATCAGCATACCTACTAACCCAAATCATATGAAGTATATGAAATTATATCATGAAAAGTCCAAATAAAACTGGCCCTAACACAGAGCCATGTGGTATACCAGAAAAAAAAAATTAGACTTAAAAAGTATTCTCCAAGCAAACTTTACTAGTTCTAAAACATAAACAATTCTTAATCCACCTTATCACATAGTGATTCAGATTGAGTTGTAACATTTGGAATATCACTGTGTTCATTTCTTTTATCAAACTTCTGACTTTTTGGGTTTTATTGACCTTCTGCAGTCTATCTATTTTTATTAAGTCAAGCAACTCTTCTCTTAGATTGGTTTCTTCTAGACTGAGGGCACATTTTTTTGTTTTCCATTTCCTGTGGACATTCTATAGAAAGTTCTACTACATCTTCCTGTGGCACATTCTCCTCAATTTCATCCTGTGCCATCCGTTGCTCTGTCATATGAGAACTCACTGGCCTATCACTCCTCATCATTAACTGCGTCAGAGTTTCCACAGTTTCCTGTTCCTTTCCTTGCTGTCCAGCTTCATGTGGATGTTTATATTGGTTTTCTGTGGAAAGCTCCAAAATATCTTCATATGGCACCTGACCAATTGCTTCCCATTCCACTAGTTTCTCTTTAATTTGGAGTTCCATTGCGCTGTCCTGTTGTGGTGCTTTCTGAATTAGATTTTCTACACTGAATCCTTCACTTTGGATATACTTCATGACCTCAGTTTCTATTTCTTTAACTTTTCCATTACTAATCTCCTTTTCCTCTTTGTCTTCTTATTTTTGTATTGTAAAGTTTTCCATGTCTGGCTTCCTTTGCCTGTATTTCTCTTTAAATATCTTTGGTGCTGCTCTTTTTGTATTGATTAGTTTAGCTTTTTCCTTTGCATAGATATTACACCATATTAAATCTCTTTTTCTTTCCCATGTCCATATTTCTTCTTCAGATGTCTCCTGATCTTTTCCTTACTTTGGGGACTTGTTCCATCATGCTGTGATGTAACCTGTGTTAGACCTTCTTCATCAAATCCTTCACTTTGCAGGCACTCCATAACTTCAGCTTCTATTTTTTAACTGCTACTTTACTAATCTTCTTTTCTACATTCCCTGTTTGTGAGATTATTTTTTTAAGGTCACCGTTTTTATAATTGAAACACGTTAATATTTTTTTTGAAACTGTAGTTGAAAAAAGTGCAATAAGTAATATCCTACTTGTTTTATTTGAAAATGTGCTGTAGGAGATGGACCTGTGCCCCAGTTTATTGGCCCTGAGAATTTTATGTCACAGAGAAATTTACGCATGTATATATGTATGTATGCATTACATTATCTAAACCACTGTGAGGCCATTCAACTAGGGCCAAGGCGACCTCTGCAGTGTTTCATTCTAGAGTACCCATGGAAGACATCTGTGCAGCCACAACTTGGGCTACCCACCATACCTTTGTTACTCATTACAGATTGGATCTGGGCTCCAGGAAAGAGCATCTTTTGGTTCAGCGATGTTGAGGAACATCATTCCATGAGCTACCCAGGGTCTAAGGTAGTTGGGGACTCTGTCCTACAGGTTGAGGATAGAATGAAAATTGACAACATCTGATAAAGAAGTTATGTACTCCCAATAATGGTCCATCTGTGTTGTCCATTTTTTTGTCATTCTTCCTCAACTACCTATCCTCCAAACCCTACCTATCAACTTCTAGAATCAGATGTGTATGATCAAAAAAGGACAGACCCCCATAAATATTAGGGAAATTAAGGTGGTGATTCTAGTTTTAGAATCACAACATCACTTCTGTTCTTCAGTTGTGGGTATGAAAATTATGAATTATTTTTCATATTTTGGTAAATAGCTTTGCAAGGGTGCATGTCAATGTCCCAAGTAATACCTCGTTTTGAAGATAGTATTACTACTTACAACTTGGTAAAAGAAACATATCTATATGTACTGACATCATAGTTTGTTTATTCTAGTAGGATTATGAAAATTATACGTTTGCAATATTTGTCATTTTTATGCCCATATCTTTGCAAGGGAGCATGGTGACGACACAAATGATGCATCATTTTGAAGCTGACATTGTGCCACATAACTTGTACACTGATATGTAGTCTCTGTATGTTACAGGTGATAAAATAGCATTTATATCACATTATCGAAAGATGAAAATAGCTAACGCTATTTCATCGGCCCCAAAACATCTAAACATGAAAATATCGAACATTCAGAACAGCAAATTTTTTCCCATTGAAAAAATTTGCTGTTCTCTAACACATACACACAACACAAGCACATCAACAAAACAGCAACCACACACATACACTTAAATTCCTACATCTAATGCTACACTAAACTAAACATACACTACTATCTACCCACTTACCTTAACCCAAACCCTAACCCTAAGGTCCGTCACTATTGCAAACTCATCTGACCTGTGCCCTAACCCTAAGTCACTTAAACCACCCCTAACCCTAAAGTCTGTCACTATCACACACACGCCTAACCCGCACCCTAACCCTAACTCACTTAACCCGCTCCTAACCCTAACGTACAAACAATCGCACAGTTACCTGAACCCAACCCGTAACTTTCCACCACAGCGCTAAGAATAGCGAAGCCACAGAAACGGCCGTCTGAATTCTTTCCTGAGGAAAGAATTTGCTGTTCTGCAGCTTCGCTATTCTTAGCGTTCACTGACTAGTGTTCGATATCAGAACATTCGAAGTTTTAATACTTCAATGTTCTGATATAGACCCATGAGATATTATGCTTTATTTATCAGTTATGATAAATATAATATTAATCATATTTCTATGAATATCTCCATAACAAAGCATCATACAGTAATGGCTAAGGTATAATTTTAAAGCTGACATTCATACAAGCAAATGAATTACAAATTGTATGGGTCTTCATGGTATATTCACCAAGATACTGTGATTTATTTTACCAAAAAGGTAAAAAATATGCACAGTATCATCATTGCTTGGCAAATATTTAATAATGACTTAGATACAGACCATCCATATTTACACTGAAAGGTCAGTATCTGCTGAACAACTTTTGCATTTACATTTTTAGTCTAGCTATTATGGTTAAAAAGTTATGATCATTTGTTTTCTGTATGGTATTACAAATGGATTCTCGGAAAATGAGCTCAGGCTGCACTGTTGTTCCTATGGTGGAAGTAAGCAGGCAGCATTTTCTGAACTTCTCAGGAGTAAATGAGTTGTCACCAAATCTGCATGTTTTAGCTTTATTTCTCAGGTCAGTTAGATATGCAGCAAACATTTCATCAGGCTTTTGATCCCTTGTGTAAGTGCCTTTCCATTGTAACATTTGTCTGGGGGTTTTACATTTCTCTAAATTTACATTTTAAACACTTAGGGTCCTCCCTTGACTCAGCCTGTACAACAATAAAATGTTTTTTCCCCTCTCCAGTATAGATAGCAGGTGCATACACAAATGAACATTCCCTTTCTATGGCTTCTGACCTAGCTAAATTAAGTAGAATAAATGCCTTTGTATGGTCATCTTTATCAGAAAATGCAGCTTGTATGAAAATGTCATACTCTTGCTCATACACTCTCCAATTCTCAGCAATATTACTGTCAAACACAAGTGCAGTGGGTTTTCCAAATCCATCTGCCATGCCCACAAAGCATGTGTTTGTACATACACTGAAAATATGGCCCTTGTAATTATGTACGAACAAACTGTTCTGTGAGCTTGTAATAACATTTTAATGCACAATAAACTCTCTGAAATACTGTACTTTGTGAAATATGCTCTGTTATGGCTATATTCTGTGAAATATGCCCTGTAATGGCTGTACTTTTGTGAAATAGTTTTACTGTAAAACTGCACAAGCATGCAAACACTTTATACACTTCTGATAACTCTGATATCTTTGCTTAATATGAAAAATACATGCTTTGCAAAATTGCAGTCGTTTCCCTTTATTTTATTTATTTTATGCAATTTGACTCTATTTCAAACATTTTCCATAGTAATTTGAATATTTTTATCAATATTGTACATATTGGTTTATGTGAAAATCAGTTTGAACATTCTGTATGCCTTGTTTCATGTTATATGAAAAGAAATAGTGCTGAGCAAGTTTTAATACCTAAAATTTGTTTCTGATTTGTTTTGTGAAGTATGCAAATTTTAGGGATGAGTCACTGCTTTATATTTCACCAGTTCCAAGCAAGTGCCTTAAGTTGTTTTAGCCATGCCGCCTCTAACTTCATGCCCTTTAGACATGCCGCTTCTGACACCGTCACTCATCTCCCTCTCTCACATAGATGACAACCAGGTGGGGTATTTTGTTCAGATGCTTTAATACACAGAAACACATCAGGATTAATAGCAGCATCATAACATACAAACGAACTAGTTAACAGACAGACCGTACATACATGCATGCTTACATCTCAACGGCTTACTGCAAAATGTCAGTCTAGCTTGCACATGCTCAGTATTCATACACTTGCGTAAGCCCTTGGATAGCTTCTTAAAGGTTTCTACACACACATTGATCTACAGACCTCAACAATGAAACTGTATTTAGGATCACTATGTGCCTGCACAATGCCTGTCTAGAATGCATGCATTGCGTGTAGACATGCCTGGATATGCAATGAACGGTGATCCTGTTTGTGAATTTAGCTATTGCCACCTGCAGCTATCAACTAGGTATCTCACTCACCTGTAGGCAGAGGGGGGTTCTTAACATTAATATAGCTTCTCTTTCCTCTTACTTGTTGTGTGCCATAAAGGATTAATCACTGAATAATCAAGACAACACACTTGTCACAGCATGGGGACTCATCTGAAGGACCATCATAAACTCAAAGGATCTTGGGGCACATGAAAGGAGAGATAGATTCTACAACATAGCCACAGACATTGTCACCTGATGCAGGTGTTATTATCCATATATGTTGCTTGATTATGAATAACACACTTTGCTGTGTTCATATTTCATTACTACTATTCATGTAGATTCAGTGGGAGGTACAGTCTCATTCTGGATTTACTGATGTAACTGACATTGATTTGCAGGCTGGATTAGTTTTGCTGCATGCCTGCATTAACAGCTATGCTCTACATGGTTTGGTTTCTGTTGTGATAATTAATTGACGCATCTATGTTTTTTCACAAAGATGTATCTGGTTCTATCATAAGTGGAGAGGCTTCCACTGAGTTGGGCGAAACCATACCTCTCATCCTTCTAGATAAAGAAATCTGGAGAAAACTAAAAATAATGGGGGAACAAAGGCCCAAAAATAGGGACAGATTTTAAATATTGCTATTATAAGGTTTAAAAGTTGCTAGAATAACAGGTTTTGTATCAGCATGCATTTTTTGAATTATATGATGTCTAAAACTCAAATATCTGTCATTATTTAGTGGTTTCTGTCCTCAATGATTTGATAGAAAACCACAAATTTTATGAGGAACAGACCAAGAATATGAGACAAAAATCTGGACAGTTGAGAGGTATGCGTGAAACTGTTCCCTGAGGTACATCATCTTATTGCATTATCTTAGGCTCTGGGTGTAACTTTCTGTATTGGAGCCCACCATAGAGATTGCACCCATTTCAATGAAGACCAGAGTCTGAGGTTGATAGTGCTGCTATAAATGTGTTGATGCTGGGTGTGCATTAGATGCAACATGAGTGCTGATGGGTCTGAGGATACCAGCAGATGCTAGGTGAGGTCTGTGCCATCAGACATCCATGGCAGGCTGGATGAGACTTCTTATCCTTCTGGTGAACATAGTCATAGTTCACAATAGTGGTCTGCGAGGAGTGGTGGCTTTAGCGAAACTGATGTTATAAGGCCTCAGGTGGGTGAAGCAGTGTGTTACCCTTCGATGAAGCCATTCCTTGGCTGCATTGTTGAGTGTGTTAAGAATTCATCAGACAGCTGTACATCAGAGCAGCATATTTATGGATGTAGATGCTCACATGGAATTCTACTGCATGTGCATGCTGATGGAACTGTCAGTGCATAGCCAGTGTGAAGGTGGGTGACATGATATTGTTCAGGCATATCACACTTAAGTATCATGAGAGTGTGATTTGTGGACCACACATCCAGTAGCCTGGGTGTCATGTATTCATTCAGGTGGTGGAATGATGTGATCTGCTGTCCACAATCGGAAACATAACCAGTGTTGTCCTGGATCTGCTAACAGTGGTTGATCTACCTCCACAGCTTGGATAGGTCAAGCAGTGTTTATCAGATATGGTACCAGTCCTGATACCGATGGATGCAGGCAATCATTAGATTGTAGCTGATGTGGTGTAGGTCAGGAGAACCATGTCCATGTTTCAGTTAATCAACACGTCTGCCATGGAATAAGCACTTTCACTGTTGCAAAGCAGTGATATGACATTGGGGTGCCCCATAGGATAGGTCTTTGCTTGAAATGTGAGTGCCATGGTGATATTAGTTATGATACAGTTAGACATTAGTGCCTTTCTGCCAAAATTCACAACTCAACATGCCACTGTTGTAACTAGGTCTGCTGTCATCACTGTTTTGGCTGTGTAGTTGGGCAAGGCCATCACATGCAACAAGGAACCTCAAAAGCCACATTACTGAGACAGCCCCACTGCTGTGATTATACCTGCTTGTGGCTTAACGCTTGATGCTGCAGAGGTGCTGGGCCTGGCTGCAGTCATGGTGGTGGTGCTGGACTCTATACCTTACCTACAGTGAGCAGTGGTGGACGTGGTCTTTAAGATGCAAAATTGGTGTCATCATGTAATTGTCTCAAAATACATACCCCATGTGGTTTTTGTTTCACTACCTGGACACCAGGCTGGAGAGTCATTAATAGTATCTTTTATGCTATAATTTCATGTTAGCCATGGTTGTCCATGGCATTGAGGCATACCTCTCAACTTTTCCTGATTTTCAGGGATGTCCCGGATTTTGACTCTAATTTTAGCTCTGTCCCTCTTAATCTCTCCTAAAACTTGTGACTTTTAGAGAAAATGTGGTGAATTGTACTTAATAAATAATTACAATAATTAAATTGACTTTTTTTACTTCAGAAGCTGTATATTAATTCACATTATCTTATTATGTCAATGTCTCAAGTTAATAGTGCTAATATTTTAAAAGTGTCCTTATTTGTCCCTGAATTTGTTGAGATCTGTCTCTGATTGGTTGAGAGCTATGCATGGGGGCAGTCAAAGATATAGATCTATGGGCAGACATACCTTCCAATAGCTGTTGGAATATGCTGCATGTTTGTTCCAGTGGGAAGAAGTGCAACAATACGGAGAAACTCAGATTGTTTAGTTTGTGGAATGGAACAAGGCAATGAGATTTGAATGCAGGGGATATGAATTCTTTATGGAAAAAAGAGAGATAACATGGTTTGTAGATTATGGCCGGGAGATTAACATACAAAGAAAGCAAGGCATGTCTGACTGCTAAAAAAATGGCAACATAACCTTGTTGGACTCTTTTTTTTAGAAATTTAACAAAACTGAGGAAAACAGTAATATTCTATGGCAATTAATGAAGAAAAATTACAGGCAGTTAAGGAAGTGAAATGGAATTAGATAATTTTAAAACAACTTGACATGGAGCTAAACAGATAATTTGGTTAAAGTTCATTTCTCTTGTATAAAATCTATTATTAATGACTCTGATGACTACCCCAAATGAAACAAGAATTACAAATTAAGTGAAGTCTGAGGTGACTTAAATTAAAAAAAATCTGTCAAAAGCAATGAAAGAAATAATTGAAATTAATGAACTGAATTTTCAACAGTTTAAAAAAATAAAACAATAAACAGAGAGACAAGTTATTTGATATGACATACAGATTTCAACACCAGAATGCAAGAGCGATATGGGCATCCCAGAATATGTAAAAATAGAGAACTGTGTGCATTATGTTCATGCAAAAATAATGGTGGGTGCATTATATATACCCATATATTTACAGAGTGGAATTTGGAGAACACCTACAAAGTGAAATATTATGAAAAAAAGGCCCAATGTATTTTCATTTTTAAACATTTTTATTGATTTTCATGAAATAAAATAATACAAGAAATATGATATATAGATATGCACAATATGTCTTAAAAACATCATAACATGGAACAATAACTATTTACAATGTCCATAACAGATATAATGTCATTGTTGTGATTACATTTTATCTAGTAGTTTTTCAAGCTTCAACCAAGTTAATTTCTTATGTGTTATCTTAGTTCTTTCTGAAATAGTTTGCAACTCCCTATTACATACAAGTTTAGCTAATAGTAAAAAAATCTGTAAATGACAGGATTTTTTTACACTTCCAATTTGACGTAATGATTTTTCTTGCAATTGCAAGCAAGGACCAAAGAAGGTGCATCTGTATTTTGTGGATATGTGTTGGTATTGGTGCATTGATCAGTAATAATGAGTCAGATACTTCACACTTGTCCGACCACAATGCTTTTATGAAATTTCTGAACTCTATCTAGAATGGAGTTACTATTTTACATGTAAGAAACATGTGTACCCAATCTGCACAAAGTATTTCCTCACATCTCCAACATTAATTAAGATTATTTTTGATATCAAGTTCATCTTATGTGGGGTAAGCTCCTATGGATGTATTTCCAAGTGAAGATTTTCCAAGGAGGGGATGACATTGTGCTACTAATTGATTTAAGTACTAGTTCTTTATCACTATCTGAAAAAATGGATTTGTTTATTCTCTCTATGAAATTCTACAAGGAGTCCTCTGGGATTTGCATAATGGTTCTTAAATATTTATATATACTTGACAATGATAGAATATTATTAACGTGCAAAGTGTTTATTTCACAAAGAAGAGAAAGTATTTTAGGTAAAGGTGTTGTGCTGGTGATATGACATATTTTGAATTCATTAACTATGTATTCTCTAAATATTTATATGTTCAACCAGTTGTTGTGCTTTATGTTATACCTGGCCATAAGAGAACATGGTTCGTGGATATTATTATTGCAGAGAAACTGGTGCCAGAAAACTAAGCTATTTTCTTCCATTACTTTTATTTTAGATACGTTGAAAGAGTCCAGACATGTTTTCATGTATGCTATGGGAAATATTTAAAAAATTAAGCTTTTTGTCATATGATTTTTATTATCTTTTTAAAATTATCTAATATATAATTAGTGAAAAGAGAATTTTTTTATTCTTATTGGTATTGTAGAAATGTTCTTTGACAACAAGAAAGATTTTTTTTATTTTCTGAGAACATATTATTGTCAATATTTGTGTCTATGTCAGATAATAAGATACTTACATGGAGATTTTTCCAATTAGAACTATAGTTGAAGTTTAACCATTGGCTCATCACATTAAGTATGGCCAATTCTGCATAAAGCTCTAAATTTGGGAATGCTTTTCCCCCATCTTTCCAGCTTCTGTAGTGCCAAGCATGGCTGATTCTTGGCTTTTGAGGAAACCATAGGAAATTTATTAACATAGAATTTAGTTGCTTCATTAACTTTTTGGATGTGGAGGCAATTAAAGTTTGGAAGTAGAACAAAATGTTGGGTAATATGATCATTTTTATTAATGACAGTATTTCTTCTATTCTGAAATACATTTTATTCCATCTATTTAAAAAATCCTTAACTGTGGATAATAGGTATTTCTAATTTGTTTTTAAAGTATTATTCCAGTTTGACTTTATGTATATTCTTAAGTACTAAATGGTGTCATTTGCCCAGTTAAAATTGTTGTGTTTTCTTAGTAAAGTGTTTACTTTTTTATTTATTAATAATGTTTTTGTTTTGGTGTGATTAAAGCTTAGGCCTGAAACCTCTTCAAAAACTTACAGGGATTTTGTTATATGATCTATAGAGGAATCTATATTTCCAATTGTTCGCATGACATCGTCCGCAAAAAGTTGTATTTTAGAAATGTAGCTTGGACTAACCGAAAATCCCCTTATATTAGAATTTGCTCTGATGAAGTTAGCTAGAGGTTCTACTGATAGGGCAAATAATAAGGGGGAGAGTGGGCAGCCTTGTTTAGTGCCATTTAGGATGTTGAGCGAACCTGATAAAAAAGCGTCAATTTTGATGTATGATATTGAGTTAACATATAATCTGTTAATTATATCAATAAAGTCAGGGGAGAAGTTATATACTTCTAATACTTTAAATAAATAGGACCAAGTTATAGAGTCAAAAGCCTTGTTTAAGACTAGGCTAATAATCGATAGTTCTTTTTTTTCCTGTTAGCATGATCTACTAAGGAAAGGAGCCTGATAACATTGTCTTGTACTCTTCTATTTAGGATGAAGCTTGTTTGATCATCACCTATTATGTTAGGCATCAGTTGATTTAATCTGTTAGCTAATATTGATGTAAAAATGTTATAGTCCACATTTAATATTTAAATGGGACAATACAAAGTTATTATTTTGGGGTCTTTGTCCTGTTTTAGGATAGGGTAAATCATGGCATATTTCCAGGAAGGGAATGAGCTTGTCTTTTTTCTGAATTCCTGAAAAGCTTGTAACTATCTTTAATGTATTGTTTGTGAGTACTTTATAATTTTCTCCTATTAATCCATCTAATCCTGGGGTTTATTGTTCTTAAAGCTTTGAATCCTCTCTTTTAGTTCACTTAATGTTATTGGTTTGAGAAGTTTGGTATTCTATTCTATTGATAGCTTGTTGCCTATGTTCTCATTTAAGAAGTTATCTTTTGGGATGTTGTTATTAATATTTGGATTTGTGTTATTTATTATTTTGTGATGTTTTCTGAAAGTCTCAAGAATATCTTCTAAATCTGTTACAATTTTAGTTTTATTATGTATTTTCTAATGTGTCTGCATGCTTTTCAGACAAATGAATACTTTTTGAGGACTGGAGTAAAATATAGAGGAAGTAAACATGGAGAAAAGTGAATATTAAAATGTTGAATGACTTCTCAAAGGAAGTGATCCATGTTGGACAGAAAATATAGTCAGTAAAATGTGAATTATAGAAAAAAAGAGTTCTGACATCATTCATTTATCCTGCATCATTAACAGGAACTTGAAAAAGGATAAAGATTTTCTTTTGCTCTGTAGAAAATGTTAATTTATTCCTTAAAAAGTTTACTGAAGAAGAAAAAAATCAAAACAAGATATCCATATGGAAATGAATTATTTAAAAGGATATAATTGAAATGGAGCTCTGGTAGAGACAAGGGCAAGGTAGAGGATCTGTCTACGCTGACAATGAAGGACAGAACATCATGACAAGATATGAATTTGAGAAATCAACATTACAGTGACAAAAGTGATTCTGCAGTTTATATTTTATGGAAGAGGTGAGTTTATGACAAAGGTATTAAACCAAAAACCTCTACAAATAGGAGAAAATTTCCTAAGCTGAGTAGAAGCTCAGACAGATGGTACATAGAGGAAAATTAAAAAGAATGGAGAGGAGGAAGACTGTTAGGGAAATGGAAACAAAATCACAAGTCTTGGGCTGACTTTTTTTCAGACTGCAGTAAGACTGATGAATTGTTTAGATTCTTTATGAATTGAAAGACTTGATAATCCATCAAGTGAGGACTGAAGAGACAGACAAGGGATTACTTGTGGGGGGACAAGAAAACATTTGAAATAAAGAAAAAAAGGAAGGACCTAAGTGTAATCAGTTCTTATGTATAAACTACTGTTAGGCTATACATCAAGTTGGAATATTCTTGTTATTTATATCATATATCATCTCACTAAAGTCCTATACCATTACAGCCCATTCCACTCTACCCCCTACTCCCACCACACACCCCTCTACAACATACAACTATCTTATCATGTCTACAACTATCCTCCACTCACAACTTAAACTACCTATCACCTTCTTACTATTATTCCTTCTCATTACTACCTACTTCTTAACCTCCTATTCTCTCACTTCCTCAAAACATACTAGTACACCTACAACATACCTACCTTCATCCTATTTACCTACCTCATCACAAACCATATACATTGTAAACTACTAAAAACTAAATCAAAGTATTTGACACATCTCTAAAACACATATCCAAAACTATGGTCAACATACACCCCAATCCAGGCCCTCAACCTACAACTACTGAAACACACAGTCACCATATAAAAGCTCTCCTTCCTCCATCAACTATAACTACAAACATACTATCCTTGGCCCACCTAAAATCTGTAATAAAGTTAGTCAAAGACATTCTATGCTTATCAGAAACCTGGCTAAAACCATCTATTAAAGATATTTGGATATAACATTGTTATATAAATCTAACCTGAAGCTTACTCTTCTTGACCTTGCTCTTACCCAAAACAATAATGTAAATAATCTGCTCTAGAGTTCAAATTAATACTACTAAATCAATAAACATCATTTGTGCTTATCTGCCTCCAGGAAATAATATCCCCACATTAGAACAACTTCTTGAACAACTCTCAAATTACCTCCCCAAGAAACACTACTTCTTGGAGACTTTAACATTGTCTGCAAATCTTGTAACAATGCTAGCCCTAGTTCCCATTTAAACCTTTTGGTTTCAAACAACTAATTGATAGTGCCACTAGAATAAATAAAACAAGCAAAAAGAAACCACCTTAGACTGGGTTCTTACAAACTCCCCCTCACAAAGCTACAAAACTGGCATCCTTCCTGATGACCTTTAGAGCTAAAACTCATCAAAACTTACCTACCTCACATAGAACACTATATTCAAAGAAACAATTTAATCCCCAAAGATTTCAAACAGAACTCTCACAATACAATTGGACCCTCTAAAGCACCTCTCTCTCAACAAAGCCATAGAATATTTCAACTCAGCATTCCTTACAATCCTAAACCACCATGCATTAGAATAAAGACCAGAACAGCACCTGGCTTACCTCTAATACTAAACAAAAGATCAGGCTTAAAAATAAATCTTGGAAGAAATGGCTCCTCTAGAAACCCAACAGACTATCAAACCTTTAGAGAGCTGAGAAACAAAACCAAAAATGCTATTATTTCAGACAAAAGAACTACTATGTAGAACTTCAGCTATCCACAAAAAGAACCAAAAGGTTCTGGTCTACTATCAATCATCTACTTACCCCAGGTAAAATAGTAACACCTAACCCACAGAATCTAGACCCTGATAATCCCTCTTTACTACTTCCATACAAACACTAGCAAGCCATTTATCCCTGATGCTTCCCAACTGATCTTAAGTAACACCAACAACGTCATTCCTTCCCTTCAACTTCAACCCATACCCACCTCCTACATACAATCTCTCTTACAAAAACCCACTTGTTTGATCCTAATAAACAGATCCATAAAGAAAGTGATTTTCCAGCAATCTGGAAGATATCACACATCATACCCTTACATAAAGGAGGCAAATCCACTGACCTCTCTAACTACTTCAATAGCACTATTATCTCCACTAGCTAAAATCATGGAAAAATGTATACACAAACAACTACTTAACCATCTCCTTCAAAATAACCTACTAGCAAACACTCAACATGGATTTAGACCCTCACATAGTACAACCACCTAACACAATAATAATAACAAACTAACTGCTTCTTTTCCTAGACCTGTCAAACTCCTACACATACTAAACTCACTGGTTCTCATCCTACCTTGAAAACCGACAACAAGCAGTACTCTGGAAAAATTCTCTATCTGCTCTACTACCTATCTCCTTAGGAGTACCTCAAGGATCAATATTAGGCCCACTCTTATTCTCTATCTTTATTAATGATCTTCAATCATCTATCCATAACACTACCTGCATACAATATGCAGATGATTCTACCATCATCTGTACAGCTCCCACCCAATCTGAACTCCAGTCACTCACACAATCTACCTTTTCAACCGTTGAACAATGGTTCTCAAAAGATGTCTCCTTCTCAACTCCAAGAAAACAAAACTATTACTATTCTCACCTACCCACAAATCTCCTCAACTAAATTTTACTATTACTGCAGCTGACAATTCTCTTATCTCCCCAGACTCTACTACCAAACTGCTTGGTGTTACTATTGATAATAATCTTAACTATGATTGTCATATCAATAACACTATAAAAGCAGTAAATAAAAAGATAGGTTCACTGTACAGAATAAAACCCTTCCTTACTCCAGAAGCACGGACCACCTTAGCTCAATCACATCTTATCTCCACCCTACTGTATGCTTCCTCTATTTACACCAATCTCTCTAAAGGTAACCTGAAAAAACTAACTACATCCTATCATAATATAGCCCGTTTTGCCACAGCATCCCAGTACAGAACTCACCACTGTAATAACTTAAAACAATTACAATGGTTAGAACTACCTAACAAGCTTATCTATCAACAACTCTTAATTACACATAACATTCTTTATCAACCAACAAAAACACCAGCTCTCAGTAACCTCCTTACTCCCTACAAAACTTGAAAAAGATACAAGTCACCACAACTAGAATTACAAATTCAGCAGGTAACTGTCTATTTTCAAACTCCATAGGGAAAGTATGGAATAACCTCCCTCACTAGACTCCTTTCAACTTTTCAAAAACAACTTCTATTACATCTTAACAACTTCTGGCTCTGCTCCTGTACCAATCCAGACTAAATGACTTCTTCACTCTTCAGCCATACCTCCCACGTAAAAATCACTATCTTTCCCTGCTATTTCAAATGACTAAATTACTGTACTGTTCTAAAAAAAAAAAAAAATATGAATATATAGCTTAGGCTATTTGTTTTACCTGTTTTTTCTACTACACTAAAATGTATGCATTGTTGCTTAAATGTTTAACCTTGTTTTAATTGTGGAGCTTTTCTCCCCGGGCCTCCACTGAAAATGGAAATTATCCAGCTGGACTAGCCCGGTCAACAAATGTAAAATAAAAATAAATAAATAAAATAAAATAATATGAATAGTTAGCAAAATGCACAGTTTTTTATATTGCATCAATTTAAAGGAATATAAATATATGTGTTTTAAGTATAAATTACAAATATTTTTTATAAAAAAATCTGTAAAACAAATGAAATGCATTTAAATTTACTTAAATGAGGGACTCAAACAGAAGTTTTTGTGTTATTCATCTATCAGCTTAACATTTATGTTATCATGTGATGTGTAATGGGGGTAAAGAGTGATAAAACATGTTAAATGTATAGTGATCTATGTGATATTCCATTAATTACTAAATATATATTTGTATTTTTTAACGTATAAGATTGTTATTTTTTCTAGAAAAAATTTGTGACTGATCCCTGTGTTAATGAAATGCACATGTATAGCCTTCCAACTGTATCATTACAATAAAAAAAATACAAATAAGAATGCCCCCTTCAAAACATCCTGTAAATTGTATCTCAAGAATGTACTAACTTGCCACAAACACAGAGTCACATAACCAACCTATCTGTCTGAACCCATTACATCTCTTTCTTATATGTCTATGACCATTCACTCACTGCACACAATCAATAGCTGCCATTCTGGGGTAGAACTTTATTAAGTACTGTGCTGTTTTAACTACTTGACTTCTAATACCATTCCAACTATAGAGCCGTATATTTAAACCTCATAACTAAGTACTGCTAACATTTTTGTATGACTGTGCTACTAATAGTATCATTCATAACTGTTTCCCATCTATACTTCTTCTGTCTACCTCAGAATCATCTCATCTATTCACTTAATCACACACTGCCTTCCTTTTTCATACACTATGTAGTGTCACTGCAGTTTTATACTATATCATAAAAGTTATTTTTTATAATCCATTTGTTGTTTGTTTTGCTGGTATACATGTGATGTTTAAACTGTGTTATTACTGATTACCAAACCCTAAATTTTTAATGTTAACATGACACTAATCTATAGCGCACATATATATATATATATATATATATAATATCTTTGTTTTTGACATTCTTGAATTGTTTTGCATCTTACCTTATTTTTGGATCCCCTCTGAAAATGGGCATTGCCCAGCAGGGCCAATTTAGTTAACAAAATACAAATAAATAAATATATAAATAAAATGCTTATTTTATATGTTAAAGTCCTAGACATTTTAGAAACTTGTATAGTTTATGTATAGTATTAGTGTCCATGGAAACATTTGTAGAGGTAACACAAGTACTCAGTGAGTTAGTTTTTATAAACTGTCTTGTCAAGAATCTAAAATAAACTTAATAACCTGTATTTATTAATTCTGAGAGATAAAACCACTTGTGCTAGTTCTGTCATAGGTTCATAGGTTCACAGGTATATACTAGGCTAATGACAAATGGGGCCTTTAGAAGCTTAGCCAATCATCCCAATTGTATTCCACAAGCTTATATGCTTTAGAAATTATTTTAAGGGGTATATGTAACATAGGGGAAGATTTACAGGTTGTCTCTGTCCATTAAAGATATAGGTGCTAGACCCAGGGTGTAGTTCCAATTTCCCATTCACAAGTCCACATTTCCCTTGAATAGGGTTAAGGAACAGCTCTACTTCAAAGAGATGGGAAGCCGGAAATAGAGAAAGGCAATTCTCTGAAACACATACCTGTCCCTCCAGCATGTCCTGTCTATGTTGCAAGCAAAGTTTAAATCCCTAGATCAAGTAATTCTGATACTGTTTGTTTTAGTGGATATGCAAAATGTCAGTCAGAGTGAGATCCAAGGATGTCTTGTATGCCAGGCATAGATCACCTGTCAACAATCTGTAGGAAACAAAGTACAGAGATAGGCCTTTGAGGAAATCTGTATGGTACATGCTGTTTATACTCTGTATTCCTTTTGTGAGGAACCTCTGTGCATATTACAATTGTTGCATGTGCCTGGTCAAGTACATACTGTAGGGGGCACTGTACTCAATGATGGGCCTGATGAGGGCCGAATATAGTGGTTGGGGGTTATTTGAGGGTATTTCCTGGGTGTGGTGGGGAGACAGAATGCAGGGTTGGGTAACACTGGAGCTGAATTTGTTGGCCAGAAGATTTACTATATCTTCTGCCTCCATGTAGGTGGCTCTGTTTGTAACCAGTTCTGCATATTGTTGTGTGCTGCCTTTGAGTTTTTGGGCATAGCATTGTAGTTGTCCTTTGCCTATCTTTGTCTGAAATTTGGCTTTTGTAAACTTAATTTGCCCTCACTGTTGTTTGTTTAGATATTATGGGCATATGGATTAGATTGTTTTTATCATACTGGGTGTAGCACTTTCTAATTTTGGCTATGACTGTTTTTTCTTTTGTTGTACAACCTGTTTATGTTTGGATTCCTCCAGGGTGTTTTTTTTTAGTTACTTCTGGGCTTATTACTGATAGGCATAGCTGTCTGCATGGATATATTGACAAGATTCTACAGGGTGTTTCTGGAGAGAGTTTCTAGAGGTCAGAGGCACAGGACAGGAAATGAAATACTTTGAAGTATGTGATGGAGCAGCAGTTAACATGTATAGTTGCATTTACCTCATATATTCACCACTACCACTTCTATATGATCTTTTTGATGTTTTTTTTGGTGGCTTCCTTGCTGTTGAAGGTGCAAAGTACCTATTATAATACTGTAGAAGATTGTAAAAGGTTAAGTTGCAAGCATTTGTTAGCCAGTCTTGTGGAGGAGACATCTGAATGAGTTAGATACTAAGTCAGAGGGCAACTGGAAAATCAAGAAGAAATTTTTAGAAGATATACAGGAAAGCCTTCTTGTAAGAATAGAGGATCAGAGATGGCGGCTTTCTTTATTTGTTTTTAGTGATCCATGCTTACAGTTTGACCAGATTTTTTTCAAAAGATGTGTAATACTGGGATGTGAATTAGGTGGAGTTATGCGTGACATGTACAGACTCATTTGCTGCATGCATTCACGACCGCCATTTATTTTAGTAGTTGAAAAAGAGGGTGTGGTAGTTTAGCTTTTTTAACAAGTCTCAGATAAAGCCAAAGGATATTTCTGAACTTCTGGTCTGAATGGGACAATTGACCATTTGTGGTCAGGTACTGATTAATGGAAGATGTATTTGTCTTTAAGTTAATTAAATTATGGAGAATACTTTAACAAAGACAGAAAGCGGCATGAAATATTTCACGAAGATACAAATGATATATTATGTAGGTGAAACATTGTGGAGTAGATTTTTTTAATGGATAAACACATTTAGCAGTTGTTCAGGGTAGTTTTAGGGTGAAATTCTTCATGAAATAATGCTATAGTACCACTAAAACCTCTGCCAAGCTATACATAGTATTGAATGCAGCACAAAAACATGTTGATTTCACATTCTTTGCTATAAATTGGACATATTATATTATTCAGAGATATACATGAGGATGAGCTACGCATTGCAAATAAATAACCTTGATCTTTTATATAAGGGGGTTCAGGCAAATTGCAATTTACAGAGGCTGGAATATAATTAGGGAATTATGCCTTGAATTTACACATTGTATTTGACCTCTAACATTTTACTTGTGACATATGCAATACTATAGTCATAAATCTAGAAATTACTGACTTTTCAACAAGATATTTATTGTATGTAGACAAGACATTTTTTAAATAAAATGCAAATCCAAATGTAATATTTTTGAGGATATCTTTTGTACAGAAAATATTAAGTATAACTGTTCCCTTCATCTCTGAGGGACATCACCCATTTTATTTCAGAATAGATGTCATATTAGAAGGCTGCTGATAACTCATGGAGATTTTCAAATGGTAAGGTCTGGCACTGAGATTTTAGCATTGTTTTACTCAGAAATAAATGTCAAGATAAGTCCTTTTATTTTGCTACTTATGTTGACATATAAATGCAGTTCTAACTGTTTGATATCAAATATTTTCATAATTTTAATTACAGTCCTAATGTTTAAGTTAGGAGATGGAGAGGTATTTGATGAAAGTATGAAAACTCACATATAGTATATCAGAAATGGAAGTTATTATAGAGATAGTGACACTACATAAAACAAAGAATTTGGTGGGGATTATAAATAGGATGCCGTTTTGTATAAGCATATACGAAACAGTGTAAAGGACAAGATATGCATAAATGTTAGATAAATAAAAAATAGTTTATTTATAGTGTCTATATGAAAACAAACAAGATATTTGGATGTATTATTATATATCACAATAATCTGGATTAAGGATAACTCATCAAATGATATATGAGACAAGATGATAGAAAACTTAGTAAAATGCTTTGTATAAAGCACATTAATGGACTTTTGTGAAAATGATGCAGTTTATATGTCATTGTTATATATGTCATGTACATCAGTGTATTGAAATTGGTATTGTATTATAAATGTATAATACAATACCATTTTCAATAATTCAAATCAAATATAAAATAAGTTTTAATAGAGTTAAAAAATTGTATTGGCTCAATATTATACTTGCTACAGTAATTGTAGCTAATAGTAAGAACAGCTAAAATGACACATAGCAGGAAGACATTTAAAATCAAAATAAGATGTACATGATTGTGACATACATGTTTAACACAACACTAATTATTTGAGAATAAAAGTGATAAAAGCAGCATGGAAATCTGTAGAAGGACATCTAAACATAAAAAGAGTAGGAGCCAAACTTAAGCTAAAACAGTCAAAGTAGAGTCTGTGAACTCTCAGCTTGGTAAGAAAGGCCCAGAAGAAAAAAAATGTGGTTGGGAGATGAGAACAAACACTAATAATGATTATAAGTTAAATAATTTTACATTTATGGTATGGAAAATAGGGGGTTTACTTTCTAATCAAGGGCAAAAAATATTTTCAAAGACAAGAACAAAGGTTGGGCACAATGGGCCCAAATCCAAAATACTTGTTCTCATTGTATGTGATTACTTACACTGAGAGCAGATCTTTTAGAATCTGACCCCCATACAGGCCTTATACTGAAGTAAGTCACTTACACTGATTGCAAGTCTTTTGAAATCAAGGTAGAAGTACATCGAAAGCAACTCTTTTGGAATCTGGAAGGCCAAGGAGTAATAACAGAAACATCATTTAAATTAAGGAGGAAAGTGGAATAATTTGTCCTGGGAGAACAGAAAAGTATAGGTGGGATTTAATTCTTCGGTGTTTATTTCTGGAAAGTTGGAAAACATATGTAAGGAGAATGGAAGTAAATCACATAATTGGAGAGATTATTTATTTATTTATTTATTATTATTTATTGTACATTTGTTGACCGGGCTAGTCTAGCTGGATATATGTCCATTTTCAGTAGAGGCCCGGGGAGAAAAGCTCCAAACAAGAAATTGACAAAGTTAAACTAAGCAATTCTACAGAATTAAAACTAGGCAATACTAAATAAATTGAACTAATCATTTCTATACAGAAAACATAAAATAAACACATTTTTTTTTTTTTTACAAAATCACAATAGAAAGGTATGAGCAATTATTAGATAAAGGGAATAATAAATGTATCTTATTCTCATTATAGGAGAGTAGGAGTAGAGTTGAAGGCAGTGGATACAGGTGTAGGAATAGAGTTAAGATTATAGAATGGAAAAAAAAAAGATATCAATGGGGGTTAGTACATGGACAAAGCCAGTGTGCTTTCAGATGTTTTTTAAGATGTTTCTTGAAAAGAAAAGTAGAATTAATGGAAGATAATTCAGCAGGAAGTTGATTCCAGACTTTACCTACGGTGTTACCGAAAAGAGAATCACCGGCTTTGTTATTAGCTTTGCTGGATAAAACTAGGAGCTTGTTAGCAGAGCGTAATGTAGGTAGATTATTGTAAGGAGTAGTAAGATTAGACAAGATAGGAGTGTTGTTAGGGAGGTGTAGAATCTTTTGTGTTATAAGCAATTGTTGAAAGAGTATATGGTTTTGCAGTTCCAGCCGCCTTAGTTGTTTGATGTTAAGACAATGGTGAGTTTTAAAGGGGGAACTTGTGATAAATCTAGTTATGCTATTATAACATATGGAGAGCTTAGTGAGGTTGCTTTTGGATAGGTTGGTATATATGACAGAGGCATAAAAGAGGGTGGAAATGAGGTGGGTCTGAGCAATTGTTTTCCTTGCAGAGGGGGTAAGGAAGGTTTTTATTCTATAGAGTGAGCCAAGTTTTCTGTTAACAGACTTAATGGTGGAGTTTATGTGTTCATCATAATTGAGATGATTATCAATAGTTACCCCTAGTAGACGGGTTGTAGTGTCTGGGAAGATGTTGGTACCATTGTTAGAGGTTATAGAGAAGAAAGGAGTGGCTGATTTATGAGTAGGAGTAAAAAGCAATAGCTTTGTTTTTTTTGGGTTTAAGAGGAGGCAGTGTTGCATAAACCAGTTTTCAACATTCTGAAAAACAGTTTGTGTGAGGGAATGGAGAGAGGATATATCATAGGCTGTACATATTAATGTGGAGTCATCTGCATATTGAATGCAGGTGGCTTGAGGTATGTTGATGTGCAAGTTGTTGATAAATAAGGAGAAGAGTAGGGGACCTAGGATGGAGCCTTGTGGGACTCCAATGTTTACAGGAAGTAGTGAAGATAGACTGTTCTGCCAAAGTACTGCTTGCTGTCTATTTTCCAGATAGGATCTGAACCATTGTATGGCTTGGGGATTGAGAGAATGAGCCTTTAGTTTGTCAAGCAGCAGGTTGTGGTTTACCATGTCAAAGGCTTTTGACAGGTCGATAAATAGAGCAGAAGAGAAAGAGTTGTTGTTGCGATTCTTGTATATAGAGTCGGTAAAGGATAAAAGGGCAGTAGATGTGCTGTGAAATGGCCTAAAGCCATGTTGGCAGTTAGCCAATAGGTTATTTTGTAGTAAGTGGTTAAGTAGCTGCTTGTGAATACATTTCTCCATTATCTTAGCTAAGGGGGAGAGTAAAGCAATAGGGCGAAAGTTAGAAAGCTCTGTAGATGGTCCTCCTTTATGTAAGGGGATGATATGAGATATCTTTCATAGAGTAGGGATTCTAGCTTCAGAGATAGTTCTGTTAATAAGGATAGAAATGGGATAGTCTATGGCTTTTGCAGCTATTTGAAGGTATTCAGATGGGAGTCGGTCAGCAGAAGGGGTGCAAGGTTTTAATTTTTGAAGTAGCTTACAGATGAGAGCCATAGATACCGGTTGTATCTGAAAGGTAGGTGATGTAGGATTGCAGGTATTTGTTTGGGATACAGAAATGGGCGGTAAAGAATTAGCCAGGGTTTTAATGGCTTCTGTAAAGTAGTTATTAAAGGCATCAGGGATCAGGTTGGAGTTACTTTTGTTGAAACCGATTGGGTCTGGAGTAGTAGTGTGACCTGGCTGAAGGAGTTTGTTTATGGCAGACCAGAATTTTTGTGGAGTTTGTTGATTGTTTTTTTGAAGATGTAGGTAGTAGTCTTTTTGTCTCTAAGAATATCTTTCTTTGTAGCATTTCTTAGCTGTTTAAATTGGAGGTGGGTTGTAGGACATTTGGTAGATCTCCATTTAGCCCAGATTTTATTTCTGAGTAGTATCTTTTGTCTGGTTTGTGGTGTGAGCCAGGGAGCAGATTTTGTTTTATTCTAGTGGAGCGATAGGGTGCGTGGGAGTCTAGGATTTGAAGAAAGTTAGTATTAAAATAGGTAACAGCTTCGTCTAATTTTAGATAGGTTAGTGGTGACCAGTCACATGCTTTTAATTCAGATATAAAGCTATCTGGATTAAATAATTTTTTTAAGCGTGAGGTTTTAAGTTGATGAGTAGTTGCAGTATGGACTTTTTCTCTAATAATGTAGGTAAGTATGTGGTCACTGATGTCATCTGGGAGTGTTCCAGGAGTATAAGAATTAGGGTGGCTATTAGTGAGGATCCAGTCCAAAGTACTTTCCTTTTTACTGGATTTATGGATTCTTGTAGTAGATGTTATTAGTTGTGAAAACCCAAAGAGGTTTATATGGTTGGTAGGGTTTAGGGAATTGCAAGTAGACCAGTCTATGTTAACATCACCAAGTATAATAGTCTCCTGGGGTAGTTGGATAGAGAGGTGGCTCAGTAGGTTCTCTAGAGAATTTGTGTTATTACCGGGGGGTAAATAAATGCAGATTATATAGATAGATTTGGAGTTATTTATTTCAAGTTTGATGGATAGGGTTTCAGATTTGGTGTCTAGTGATGGAAGCACATTAACTGTGGAAATTTTGAGGCTTGATTTATAGAGAATGGCTATACCCCCACCTTTTTTTATTTTACGGTCATTTCTGAGGATGTTATAGCCAGGAGGGGTGATTTCTTGGTCTAGAGTAGTTGGTTTTAGCCAAGTTTCAGTAAGACAAAAAATGATGAATGAGTATATATCAAGGAGTGCGTGCAGATGGGTAAGTTTATTATTAATACTTCTAATGTTAAGGTGAGCTAGATGTTTTTTTAATAGTAGAAACTATGGGAGCTGTTAACTTGGTAGGATTAGTGGTGGAGTCAGTATAGGGTCCAGGATTTGGGTGAATGTCACCATCTAGGAGGGGGTGTTGCTGAGGGTATCTGAGTGATTTTAGAAATTTAGATAGGTTATTGAAGGTCTTTTTGATAGAGTAGTAAGTGAAATGGGTTGTTCTATGGAACTTTGGTAATAAATAAGTAGAGTAACATGTTATGTTACAATGGTTAATGGAGAAGGTGAGAGAATAGGGTAAAGTCTGTTGGCTGTAGAGGTTTTGTTCAGCTAGAGAGAGATATTCATAGGAGGTAAGTGAATAAGGAATGGTAAGAGATGCTAGTATGATAGCTGAGAGCAGGGAGGTGGTGAGTAGTGGAGTATTCCTGAAATTTCAGTATTCCTGAAATAGAATATTTGGAATTGGGGATATCATAGTAGGATGAATACAATGCCAAAAGAGGAAATGATTAATGGAAGATATGTGGAGAGAAGAAAAATAAACAAATTTAACAATATATTTTTGAAAGAAGCATTGTTAATACAAGCAGGGAAAATAGATATGTTTACATTAAATATGACCTTTACAGTAATACAACAGCAATAAATATTAAGGATATATGGGTAAAGGAAATTTTCAATGGATACAAGGTAAAAAGCAACATATCTAGCTTTGAGATTCAAAGAACAGTAAACAGAACATATAATACAGGATGACTGATAAAACAGAGACATATTAAGTAATATTACAGATATAGGAGAAAGATTTAAGAAGCATAAAACACTTCATACTTATACACCTTTCTTCTGTAACTGATAGTACATTGTTTTCTGAACATGGATGCCAAGATTCTGCATTCAAGCTTCACTTTGCACCTCTATCAATGTGAATTTCTTGACACCCGTGCCGTAACACAAAGTAACACATAATCTTCAACACATAGTGAGTCTGCGGTGATCAGAGACCCAGTCCTAATTCTCTATATTCTTAATATACTTCAGAGAGGAAAACAATTCCCTCCACATCACTTAATCTATAAATGAAGTATTCTCCCACAGCATCTTTAAGCATCTTTAAATGCAATATGTAGCTACGAATAAATTATAGTTCTCTTTGTTTTGGATCTGATAAACTACTGTTGTCACAGTCTTTTTTGCCAGACTGCCCATGTTATGAACTTAGGTGTCACACCTTTTTTAAGGTAACACATTGAAACATACAAACCAAGAAGTACATAACAAAGAACACACTTTGCAATGCAACTCATTAAAACTATAGTAGATTCTCACCATTGTACAAATTGTAAAAAATTACAAATGGTTAACATTTTTGTCAGACTTTACTCTCTCTTACAGTTTCTTTGAAAAATGACTAAAAATGACTGCCTCCCTATTAAGGATTTATATCAGAGTATAAGCAAAGATAAAGGAATAGGGGGATCCTAACTGAAAGACCAGCACTGGTAGAGTTTTTAGTTGAACTGAGAACAGAAGCTACCTTTAAAAAAAGTGATAACTAGCAGGGCATATGAAATATTGAATGTTAACTATTAGAAACAATCAGATAAGATTAGAAAGGATTGGGAAGAGAGGTTGGATAAACAATTCATAAGGAAACAATAGGAGGATAAATGTATGACTTCCAAATATGAAACAAAATCTAGAAGATTTAGGATTTTTGCTTGGAAGTGTTTCTATAGGCATTTTTATAACCCAAGCAGACTCCGAAGAATTTTTCTTTAGGTAGATTGCAAATTCTGGAGGTGTGATGAGGAAGAAAGAGGTAATTTGGGAACATATTTTTAGGAGTGTAATGAACTGGCAGACTTTAAAAAAAACTGCAGACTACTCTTTCAGAAACACTGGGTGAGCAAATTGGTGTAATTAAGGAAATGATTTATCTGAACTGTGATACAGGATCTGAATTTCCTCGACACATTGAAGCCTTGCTGAATTTAATTCTGGTGGCTGTCAAAGAAGTAATTAGTAGAAAATGGAAATTAAAGTGTAAACCAACCATTTTAGAAGTAGTGAATATAGTAACAGAGATAAAAGAACTGGAAGTGGGATCTTTAGAAAATGTTAGGAGCAAATTACATAGAAAAAATGGGAATTGTGGGAACTATAAACAAAATAATGTTTTGGAGGAGGAATGAGTTTTAAGGAAAGGCAGGAATTGAATGGGCTATGTAATGTTCAATTGACAATAACTGTATAGATGATTATAGGTGATGTATAATGTTTACATCTGAAAATATGGCAATATGGTTTGTTTTCATTTATATACAGATGTTTTTTGTTAAAAAAGGTCTAGACTGGAGTTCAACTAAGATAACATTGCTAAAACTTAAACAGTAAAGGGTTTGGAGGTTGGCATAATAGATATGCCCCATGATTCATGAAGCTTGCGCCATGCGCCGGAGTGGCGTTGGCAATCTAGCGCCAAATATGGCCGCCGAGAGATTCAGGTAAGAGCTGTTTCCATGTGCACTACCAGCATGCGGCAGAGCTGCGCAGCTCCTGGCGCATGTATGCTAATTACCCCATGTGCAGCAGTGTAGCATGCAAATGAAGGTATATAGCGATTCATGAAGTGGTGCAGGCGTAGTGTAAGCATGTAGATATGTAAACCAAAAAAAACGGTTTACATTTTGTCAAACATAAAATCAGAGCCATGAAAGTGGACCAAACTTATGTATTATAATGTTAATATATGCCAATGGCTAAATATATAGCCAGTGTTATAAAACAACATGCACAACATATAAAAAATAATATTTAATGTCATGGCCACACCAACGCAAAGTAAAACTGCAGTGCATCGGTGCGCAAACGGGATCACAAGGAAAATATATTTAGATGTCATAAAACTGCAATGTAACGCAATTCATGATATCCCCATAATAGTCAATGGTATGCATGCTACACCACAACCATGGCGCAAGGGTTGCTAAGGGTCTGTGACAGTGTTTCATGTGGTAACTAGGAATTAGCTGTCAATGCCATGCAAATGAGTCAAGTAATACTGAATCGCAAACGCCCCACCGGCGTAAGGATGCACTACACGGTGTAGTGGTACAACACTGAGAAGTGGCCTGGAGGTAAACATGACATGAAGAGAGGGGTGCACCACCGTGGCACTAAGCACATTGGATCATTGCTAATCTGCGTTGCGTGTTACTAAGCAAAGCTGCAGGATAGGGGTGTGGAAGTAGCCATAGCTTTGCTTAGCTGAGAGCACACAAGGTAACTGAAAGTTTATGTGAACGTGGATGAAAATGCGCACGAAACTCGGTAAACGGCTGTGCGCAGCGCGCACCACAGCTGAAACAGGAAAGATATGGGAAGACAATAAGGAAATGCTGCAGCATGGTAATTGGAGTACAAATGGGTAATTAACACCTAAAAACTCACAGTGGACCATAGACAACAGCTAACAAGGCTGCTAGCAGCTACCTGCACAACAGGAAAGGGGAGGTTACGTACAGCAAAGAAAAGAGAACTGTCACAGCAGAACAAAGCAAACTTGCTGTAGATCAGCTACATACCACATTTCCCAACACAATCCTGGATTGTGAAAGCACAAAACAAGAAAGCAGGCAGCTGGATGCATGCCTGACAATGGGAGGGGAATCGGGTTGAAAATTGAAGTAAAGGGCAATAGATGAATCACGGCAGACAAGCGTAAGTCAACACCAAAGGCCCCACAATAGCAGTACCTGCTGTAAAACCAATAATTAAGATACCCTGCAGCTGGAATAGCACAAGCACACCCAATTACACCAGCATCATCCATTGCATAATAGTATAAGATGTGAAAGCCCAACACACACACTTGTGTATTCCCAGACACTCTGCACCATTGGTGTATACAGACGTGGAACTTTTAATATGTACATGTTAGGGGCCGTTATAGCTTTGATTCACCAGCATGTGTTGGAGACTGACGGTGGTGTGGAGGATGATGCTGATGACAACCATCTCAGGCACTGGAGGAGGAGAAGAGTGTTCAGACCCAGGGTAACCTACCAGGGGCTACATGATCTGGAGATAGTAGAGCATTACAGGGTGGACAGGGACATCATACAGCAACTTGTTGAGTTTTCCGGCCACGCCTCAGAGCCAGAAGTAACAGAGGGGAACCCATCCCAGTGGACACAAAGGTATGTGTAAGCTTGAGAATACTAGCCACAGGTACCTTCCAAAGGCCAACTGGGGATATCATGGGTATCTCACAGGCATCAGTATTCAGGGTACTCCACCAGTTCCTGGATGTCATGTTACCACATGCCAATGAGCACATATACTTCCCCCGAATGCAGGAGGAGTTGGCCAGCAATAAGCATCTCTTCCACCATGTGGCAGACTACCTGGAGGTACTGGATGCAATAGACTGCACTCACATACACATCAGGTCACCACCCGGTTGGGCATGTACCTGCCTATGTATCTATGAACCTGTACATACAGTATGGACACATACATAAACCGGAAGGGATTCCCTTCCATCAACTGCCAGGTTGTGTGCAATGCCCAGGGCATTATCATGGATGTGTGTGCTGGCAGCCCTGGAAGCTATCACATCTCCCACATCTGGCATGCCTCACAGCTGTATCAGGTATTTGCCAGGGGGGACATCCCATATGGCCACTTGGTGGGGGATGCTGGCTATGCACTGGAACCGTGGATGATGACTTCCATCAGAAATGCACACACAGCCATGCAAGAACACCATAATGAGGCACATGCAGAAACCAGAATCATCATAGAGCGCGTGTTTGGGATGCTGAAATCACGGTTCCGTTGCTTGGACATATCTGGTGGAGCCTTGGAGTATTCTCCAGAAATGTGTGCTCACATCTTCATAGTATGTTCCATGCTACACAATATGATCCTGCGGAAACAGCTGCAGCAGGGACAGAATGGTGAAGGGCCTCACAGCCCACCACCTTTGCCAAGGGACCCACAGGCACAGGGGGACTCAGACCACAAACACCCTGTGCTAGCCCCAGTAGGCAGACGGAGGCATGCCCAGTATGCCCATGCCTTGGCAAAGAGGGAACGTATAGCACACACACTGACAGTGCAGGCACTCATGGACTGACACCCTTCTCCACCTGCACACACAGCAAACATAGATGGCACACACACACGACCACCTGTAAATTGTCATGTATAGGTGGTCTACTGTGTGCATCCTACATAGGTAGCCCTCAACTATTGTACACACAACCGCCATTGGCACAAGGTAAGTCAAAACCTGAACAATAAATTAAGCTATCAGCATGTGTCCATACTGTATGTACAGGTTCATAGATACATAGGTAGGTACATGCCCAACTGCTGAGGCCACTCATAAGCATAGGCAAAATGTGTCTGCTGTCACCACCCCATCAATTAACTAACTGTCCCTCTGTGGAGCAGAGCCAATTGTGGGATCCCTGGGGTGTAGCCACTGTTCACCACCCACTCTGCAAGGATTCCCCGGAGTGTTAGTGAGGGGTTTTGTATAATGTAATAAGGGATGTAGTTCCAAATAATGGGGAGTATCCATGACAGGAATCTTCACAAATGTGTACATGTTACATAGTATACCTTAAACAATAGCCTCCTCTGATCTGGATGTGAACCCATTAGAGATTAGGGGGGCCATGTAGAAGAATATTCTAACCACCTTGGCATTATGGGTATCAAAGGAGAGGTTGATATCTACTGGGGTTCCCGGATCCCTTATTGCCTTTTCTGTATGTAGGGGACTAGCACCTATGTGGTAGTCCATAGGTAATTAGTTATATCCAAAGGGGATGACTATGCACTTTTAGACATTCAGCTTGATGCCATGATATTGACACCAGGTATCTGTCTCAGTGCAACCCTTCCAAAGTGTGTCTGTAACAGCTGGTGAAACAATTATGTCCCCTAGTTTGCAGTTGTCTGCAAACCATTTCAGCCAAAGCCCTCCTGTGCTTGTCTGTATGTCAGAGAAGTATATACCGAACATGAGAGGTCCTAGGACTGAGCCCTGGGGGATGCCACTCATAACTGGTATACAGTCGGACCTAGGGTATGCAACTCACACTGTATGAGTTTTGTCCGTGAGTCACTTTGCAAACCATCACATGATGTAGGGGTTAATGTTCAGGACGATGGGTATGTTGATAATACCAGAAGGAGGAATGGTGTTGAAAGCCTATGAGAGATCTAAGTTGGCTGTGTGGACTTCCTTACTCTCATCTAATGCCTTTGTAACTGTCTCTAAGACGTTCACCAGGTTTAGGAGGCATGGTCTGCCCTTAACAATGCCAAACAGGGAGGGGTCAAAGGTTTGGAGGTACCCAATGTCTCTGTGACTGTGATCCATGATGTGCACCATAGCCTTGCAGACCAGGCTAATCAGGCCTATAGGGAAATAGGTCCCGTGGTCCATTGTGGTGCCACCTTTGTGGAGTGGGATAACTGTTGTTGTGCGCCATTCAGGGGCACTATGCGATGTGAGGCTATTATTGAACATGGTAAGGTGGTGAAAAGTACATTCTGAAGTTCTGTAAAACACAGCCTGGGATGTTGTTCCCATGGATGCTGTGATATTGCCTTTAGAGTGTGCAGCTTTGAGAGGATCTGCCAGGATGTTGCCTATCATTTGTTTCTGTAATTTTTTGTGCCTTTGTGCTGTAACTCAGAGCAGATCTGGTTGTTGACATTGAGATATGTGACATAGCTATAGAATGCCTTGTGGTTGTTTTTGGTATTAGTTGTTTTTTTTGTAGCTAGTTTTGGGAAGGATCTTATAAGGGATCTCACCTTCTTACTGAGGCTGGCCGGGGAGCTCCCCCAAATGGGATTGTACCCCATTTGCAAAAATGTCTTCCTCCTGTAGTACTTTTTGTTTATGGCAGGGGACCACCAGATTGGTTTAGTTAATTAGGATATAGCTCCTGGTTCTGTTTGGGATACCCGCCATGCACTGTAAGTGCTTATAGAGTGCATTTGTGTAGGATTCAGCAGTTGTAACAGTATGTCCATCTGCATGGGTGTCGAGCCCACCCGTTTTGAAGCATGTAGTTGGCCTTGTAGACATATTATACTGGGGTTTCCCCTTTTAATGGGGTGTGGGGCAGGATGTGGATATCAACGGGTGTTCAGCACATGGTCTGATCGAAAAGGGGGTTTGGCTTCTTTGTGGAGAACCAGTCACTCATTTTGATAATGCCTAGGTCTAGGATATTTTTCCCCCGGGGGGTGTGTGGATATTTGGTCGGGGCATTGGTGTTTATGAATTCCAGAAACCATTGAGTTTGTGTTGGTACAAAGTTTTCCCAGTTAATGGTGGGGTAGATTCAGTGAGACTTATGTGATGAGTGTGGTGTTTTTGTACCTTCTCCACATGACAGTCAGGGTCAGGCTTGGTTGGAGAGCCCTTTACCTCAGTTTGGCTAGATGAGTGCATCTCTACAGGTTGTAGTGCTGGCTGGTAGGTGGAGAGGCTTGTCTGGGTACATGAGGCAATATGTACATTGCCTCAAGATGTCCAGATTCATGAGATAGTCAGGTGAGTACACTGGCAGTTGACTCTTGGCCATGCCTGAATACATTCAACTAGATAAGTGAGGGAAAGTGAGTTCAAGAGCTAAATTACTCTATGCAAGTGAGAAAAGTATTTACAAAACCTGTTCACCCTTACCTCTAGGTAATGGGGAAGATTGAGTGCAAAGTAATTATTAGCTTACGAGTTTACAAGTCCTGAACAAGTGCTTAGCATGAATAAGCAATCCAGATAGGGTCTTGGATAACATAAACACACGGCCCCCTCCCCCCAACAGGTACACAAGCATATATCCATGTACACCACAGGGCCCCTGTACCCACAACTATGCAGGTACAAGCTGCACTCAGGCTGCATGGGACCTGTCCACATCACAGGTTGTATCATACACATATGGCAAAACAAGATGCTCTCCACATAAAATATGAAAAAAAGCTCCATGTCAGGTTGTGTACACACTGAATGGTGCACACCAACAGGTATCACAACCCACAAAGGGGGAGACACCACTGATAATGGGAAGTACTTTACTACTACCCTGCTGAGTCTGGTCTGGAAGGCCATGAACCTTGATCAATTAAGTGATGTCAGCAGTACAGATGTAGATGACAGTATGGTTGATTTCATACTGCATATCATAACCTTGCCAGGTCATAGGACATCATCACCCATACCACCTATACTCGGTATACTAGATGTACATTCTTATGTCACAGGAGTGTTTTGCAACAGGACTGCTGGCAGAACCAGCACTATAGAAGGTATCTGAATAATACATGATCATCACACCAGTGGCACCCACAGTATGTCAGGGTTAATAAATTTGTATTCCCCTCATTGTAGTCCATACCTCACAGAAAAAGAAGGCATCTGTTTGAAATGCAAAAAAGCCAAAATAGCTGACTCGGGAGTGTTGTGGACAACATACAAAAGGGGGCTTTGGGGGTAGGTGTGTGTGACATATGGCCACAATATGACAGCTACATTTTGCATTGTCGCCCCTATGTTAATAACCCTGTACCCATGAACTACCACCTAAGCAGTGGTCAACATAATGGACACTTGTGTGTGAGGGATGGAGCTGGCTAGTTGTCTTTCCTGTGTTTCTACCCCCCACCTGTCAGGTAGTCATATGGGCAACCCTAATAATGAATGGTGCCATTCATGAATATAGAGATCATTGTCCAGCCATACAAACACTCAAGTGACCCATATCAGATCACATTTTTCCCTTTTAAAGGGGGTATTGGCCATGCAGATGGCCTACACCAGCCTTCCCCCCATCTCCACTATGTAGCATGATGCATACCCTGAATAAATCCATGTCCAACCCGGGATGTTGGACATGCTACATGACTCATCCTGATCTAAACACATACTTCATGGACATCCACCTTCCACATGCTGGACAGATCCTTGTCCCATACATTTAAAAGTCCTGCCATACTATGCATTCCTGTCCAAAAGCTGCACATCCCCTCTCAGACATGGTGTGATGACCATGGTAATGAAATGTATCATTAACCCTGTGGATCAGTAATGTGGCACTGCTCCACTTGCCCCACAAACCCGCCTGTTGGCTACTGCCAGGTAACCTTTCATCCTAGATTCAAAATATGGCATATAGCCCACTAGTTGACTTTGACTGTACATGCTATAGTTGATATCCATCCCTGCAAATACCATCTGGCTAGCCACCCCAATGTTTTGTGCAAAAAGGTGATACATGGCAGGATGTTGAATTGCTGTAAAATGGGGTGTTTTGGCAGAACAAATACATGTAAAACCTTATGTGAGCAAGTCTGCAGGTTCACAGGTCATGTCTGTTAAGGCAGTGTAAGACCTTATATGTGACATATACACAGCATCAGGGTTGACTGCATTAATGGGGACACATCCAGCCATGTGCTGATAGGTAGGAACACCAGTACAGGCAAACAGACATGCCCACATCAAGACAGCAACCACATGGAGTATGAGCAATGTAATCAGGTGACATACACACATATATGGTGATAATATCCACTCAACATTGAGTGTCACATGTGTGTGACACAAACACGTCAGTGTCATGTAGGTTTGCAAATACAACTAATTATACTTAATTAATGCAAACAATGTTCAGCTGTAGCTCTGTATGTCTCTGTGAGTTACTGTGACCTGTCTCCATCATTATGTCTTCCAGATATGCCATGTGCAAGGCTACCCCCTTTTCCCCGCTTGGAGGATGAGGCCCTCATCCCTCCCTTTGACAATCATGATATCCTGTTCAGCCATGTGCCACAGGATGCACAGCGGGGGATGCCCTGTGGATGGAACTTTGCAGGAGGGTTAATGATGTGGGCCAAAACCCCACATACCAGCAGGTGCGAACACTGTACAGACCTCATTAGATGGGCAAAACAGCGTGCAAATGCAATGCCAGGAACAAGGTGCAACAGGTGGTGGACCACCAACCCAGCCCCCATCACACGTGAGGACTACCCAACCTGGGGACACCTGCAGAACCACATCCACAAGCCTTAGCCGATATTGTGGCGGTGGGTGTCTCTCAACCACTGAGCCTGGAGTTGCCAAGTCAGTAATGCACCTATCACAACTATATTCCATATAGTTGCATGTGTCACTGTACAATATGTAATGTAACATCATATGCAAGGCATGTATAAAATTGCCATACTATAGTATGCCTCTGTATGCACACATGTGCATACACCATAGTATAGTCTAATTTTGGTGTATGTTTATGCACATTGCACCCTGTAGCCATTATACGGGGTTGGATTATGCTCATACTGCTGTGTTACCCATTTAGGTACCTCTGGCATTCTCCCAAAACAACAGCCCATTGCAGGTGAGGTTTTTTTTGGGAAAAAAAACCCCGGGGGTTTAAAAAAAAAAGGGCCCCAAAAAAGGGGCCCAAAAAAAACCCCCAAAATTAAAAAAAACCCCCAAAAAACCCCCCCTTTTGGGGTTTTTTGGGGGGTTTTAAAAGGGGGGGGTTTTTTTAAAATTTTCAGATCAGATTTTACATGTGGGGAACAAAACTATTGCTTACCGGTTACACAGGGTATTGTAGGACCACTTGTGACACACGTGTAAGCTGTCCACAGCAAACATCCATCTGCAAAGATGCCCCACCACTTAGTTATTTCCACACATCTGTCCATACCTGTGGTACATCTTTCTGTACATTCAGCATATCACCATATACAGTTGGCAATGTTGAGGCTGCATTGCAACTGCATGATGTACTAGAATACACGTCACCTGCATACATCAGCAACTGCACACGCATGTTATCTGAACGCACAACACTATGTGTACAGGTGTGTAGGTCCTACAATCCTGACATTTGGTCATGTTTGTAGGCATTGCAATTGGTGGATATGTGTAATGACAGACATGACACATGGACTGTTGTATGATATGATGGGTGACCAGTACAGAGGGGATGTTACCTCTGTCATCATTGATATCACACCTTATGTACTGTTAGCATTCAGCAGCCATGGACCTACATTCCATGTGCATGTGTGTAATGGCTGTAGCTCCCTATTTGCACATAGGACAACAACAGCTATGCTATTTACAGGTATGCTGTGTGTGTGTGGCATGTACACACCCAGGGCAGGTACATGTATGTCATATCCATACATGAGGGTGTGTACTGGTGTACAGCAACAGTCATCTGCTAATGGTGGAAAGTACCAAGGGCCCCTGGTATGTGTACAGCTGACCTGGTCACAGAAAGTGGTATCATTGCATTGCATAACACATGATGCAACTGTGTCAGTACATGTGTACTCTCTACAGTTGATGTAGAGTGTAGTACAGTACACAGGTCAAGAGTCACATGGTGGTGTACTCTTCTATGTCATACAACATGTATGGTTGCGTGTTGGTGGTCCGAGGGCATGGTGGTGTCTGAGGTTTACATCCCAGAATGCAGCATGTGGCACTGTATCCTGCACATGGCTCATCTCTGATGCCTTTCATGGGTGGACCGGTCAGTACATGTGAGTGGCCTTTATGTATGTGGGTATACCACCTGGAGCGGTCTGTACCTGTGTTATGGCCCACATGTCTGGTTTTGAGGTATATGGTGGTAGTGCTAGGATCTGAGGTATATGTTGGTGGGTGCTTGTGCAATTCGCGAGCCATCAGCCAGGTGTTCCTCTCTCCACAGATGTCAGTACTCCCCATTGTTGGATCTACAGTGACCAGCTGTATGGATGCCACACATCTAGCACTGGTTAGCATAAGAAAACAAGTCCTGTAGGTGAATGCGACATGTCTGGTTCTGAGGTATATGGTGGTAGTGCTAGGATCTGAGGTATATGTTGGTAGTGCTATTGTGCACTACAGAGCCATCAGCCAGGTGTTCCTCACTCCACAGATGTCAGTACTCCCCATTGTTGGATCTACAGTGACCAGCTGTGAATATGGATGCCACACATCTAGCACTGGTTAGCATAAGAAAACAATGCAGTTGTCCTGTAGGTGTATGGGAGTTAACCTGTGTTTAGGACATTTGCCTTGGAATGGCACTGTGTGGGCGAATGTGACATGGGTAATATCCACACTCCCTTGAATCATGGATGCATGTGATATGTGACGACAAAGGCCTGCCTACTGTCAGCCATGTCATCCCAGAATGACAGCTGATGTTGTGTAAAAGACCGGTGTCAAATATATGTAGAGCAGTCTTCCTGCTAACAATGACAACTACTAACACCAGAGCCCATTACAATGTGTTCTTTACATCTACCTGTAATAGCATGGCCGCTGTGGCCTTCTGTGTTTAGCATCAGAGTGCATCCCAGTCAGCCCTGTGCTACTAGGAGTATGAGCATGCCCAGTATATCCTTGTGTAGATGGACACATAGTAGTGCATTCTGACCAGCCCTTGAATCATGGATGCATGTGATATGTGACAAAGGTCTGCCTACTGTCAGCCATGTCATCCCAGAATGACAGCTGATGTTGTGTAAAAGACCAGTGTCAAATATATGTAGAGCAGCGTTCCTGCTAACAATGATAACTATAACACCAGAGCCCATTACAATGTGTTCTTTACATCTACCTGTAATAGCATGGCCACTGTGGCCTTCCGTGTTTAGCATCAGAGTGCATCCCAGTCAGCCCTGTGCTACTAAGTGTGTGAGCATGCCCCCTGTGCTACTAAGTGTATGAGCATGCCCAGTATATCTTTGTGTAGTTGGACACATAGTGCATTCTGAACAGCCCTGTGCTACTAAGTGTGTGAGCATGCCCAGTGACACCTTGTGTCAGTTATGTGCCTCTGTGTATGGGCATGGCCATTGTAACCCTGTATAGTGGTAGTAGTCGTCCATTTCACAGATGGGCATACTCCTGGTCAGGATGGATTCCTACTTTAAACACACAGGTTCACAGGTATGTACATCTTAACTGCCAGCATCCCTGTTGATGTCCACATTCCCAGATGGTCATAATGACAGCCTTGACATGTGTAGTCTGTGTGGCGTGATTTGTAAGCATGTAGTATTGTAATAGTAATCTGTAAATAGGCAGGTGTTCTGTGCCCGCCACTGGCGTGTGTGCGTGTGTGTGTGTGTCTGCCCCATTTGCCAGTGGACTCTAAATTGCTTTAAGACTGCCCACACTCCATACATTTCTTATACCCACCGTTAGCAAGGCCGATGATGTCACCCATCTACAAATACACATCTGGGAGTGCTGTGTCCCAGTAATTTCGGTAGTGCGTTCTGTAACTGCATAATGCTGTAGTGTAATAAAGTAGTTAGGTCGGTGTTCTAGTCCCATACTTGCTGTGTGTGTGTGTGTGTGTGTGTGTGTGTGTGTGTGTGTGTGTGTGTGTGTGTGTGTGTGTGTGTGTCCATTTGCCTGAGGACTGAGTAATGCTTTTATACTGCTCACACTCCATACATTTCTTATACCCACCGTTAGCAAGGCCGATGATGTCACCCATCTACAAATACACCTCTGGGAGTACTGTGTCCCAGTAATTTCAGTAGCACATTCTGTAACTGCGTAATGCTGTAGTGTAATAAAGTAGTTAGGTCGGTGTTCTAGTCCCACAGTTGCCATGTGTGTGTGTGTGTGTGTGTGTGTGTGTGTGTGTGTGTGTGTGTGTCCATTTACTTGCCATGTGTGTGTGTTTGTGTGTGTGTGTGTCTGTTTGCCTGAGGATTGAGTAATGCTTTTATACTGCTCACACTCCATACATTTCTTATACCCACCGTTAGCAAGGCCGATGATGTCACCCATCTACAAATACACCTCTGGGAGTGCTGTGTCCTAGTAATCTCGGTAGCACATTCTGTAACTGCGTAATGCTGTAGTGTAATAAAGTAGTTAGGTCAGTGTTCTAGTCCCACACTTGCTGTGTGTGTGTGTGTGTGTGTGTGTGTGTGTCCGTTTGCCTGAAGACTGAGTAATGCTTTTATACTGCTCACACTCCATACATTTCTTATACCCACCGTTAGCAAGGCCGATGATGTCACCCATCTACAGATACACCTCTGGGAGTACTGTGTCCCAGTAATTTCTGTAGCACGTTTTGTAACTGCGTAATGCTGTAGTGTAATAAAGTAGTTAGGTCAGTGTTCTAGTCCCACACTTGCTGTGTGTATGTGTGTGTGTGTGTGTGTGTGTGTGTGTGTGTGTGTGTGTGTGTGTGTGTGTGTGTGTGTGTGTATGTGTCCCTGTTTGCCTGAGGACTGAGTAATGCTTTTATACTGCTCACACTCCATACATTTCTTATACCCACCATTAGCAAGGCCGATGATGTCACCCATCTACAAATACACCTCCGGGAGTACTGTGTCACAGTAATTTCAGTAGCACGTTCTGTAACTGCGTAATGCTGTAGTGTAATAAAGTAGTTAGGTTGGTGTTCTAGTCCCACACTTGCTGTGTGTGTGTGTGTGTGTGTGTGTGTGTGTGTGTGTGTGTGTGTGTGTGTGTGTCCATTTGCCTGAGGACTGAGTAATGCTTTTATACTGCTCACACTCTATACATTTCTTATACCCACCGTTAGCAAGGCCGATGATGTCACCCAGCTACAAATACACCTCTGGGAGTGCTTTGTCCCAGTAATCTTGGTAGCGCGTTCTGTAAGTGCGTAATGCTGTAGTGTAGTAAAGTACTTAGGTTGGTGTTCTAATCCCAGACATGCCAACTGTGTGTGTCTGCCTGCGTGAGACAAGTACAGTGCTTTGTAGTATTCTCCGTAGCGCATGCCCTAAACACGTGTTGCTGCAGTGTGATATGGTAGGGGGTTGTATACAGGACATGGCAAGTGTGTGTTTGTCTCTCAGAGCCTGTTTAGAGGTGGCCGTGATTGTCTTACCATTGGACATGTTTAGGAGCGGGTTTTGCAGTTTTCCTATATAGTATCCGTCTTATGACACATTGGCCACCTCATGAGGAGTACAGCTGTTAGTCAGCCATGGCACTGTGTTGGCAAGCCATACCCATACATCTGGCAAAAGGGCTAGTGAACTAAGTATGCAGCCCTACTAGTACCCGGTATATGTCCCACACCCATGTGCCATGCACATACAACCTTGCCTATGATATCCCACTATGTTGCTAGTAACTTGCACATTGAGGACAGATAGTAGGCATGGTGTGACTGCAGTGGGCAGCAGAGGACATGGTACCCTGTACAGCAGTACAATAGGCACATATATGTGGACATTGTGCCTTCACTATGTTCTACACTGAATGCCTGCAACATATGTGGTGCCATCAAATGTGATCCACTAAGGCCAGACAATGCTGTACACATGTGACCTGTATGGACCCATGCTACTGACACCATGGAATGCCTGTATCATACTATCCATGCAGGTGCAGGGCCGACCTACTTACTATAAACAGGTTTTGCCACACCAGGCCAGTATTGGCATATCGGGGTATAACAGGCTGTGTACACTACATGTGTCTGCTGAACCAGATACACCTGCACAGGTCACTGTACAGTATTGTGGGACATGCACATCCCAGGCAATGTCCATGTGAAGGACTATCAAACACAGACATGGCATGCATTGCATAGCTATGGCCCTTCACATTGGTAACCAGGATGTCAGGCCAGATAATGCAGTACCCATCTGTGTGGGACATTGAAGACACTACACCCCTGCACTGCACACCATTGTCGGGTGATGCAGTGACAAGGATTACCCCTCACCCAGCCTTGTACAGCCATCTTGCACAGCCAAGCACTACACACCCATGGAGCAATGCATGCCTACATGCCAGTACTGCCACCCTGTGTCTGTGTGTGGTTTGTGATGCTCCCAACCACAGTCACTCCCAGTATAAACCTTGTTGGCATACCAACAGTTGTCAAGCACTTTCACATGCCCTAGCCCATAGAACCTCCAGATATCCCCTGGGGTGCATGTGGTTCTGTGCATTACTGCAGTGTGGCAAACTAAGTAGTTACATTGTGTATTTGTCGCCCTGCCAAAGGTGTCAATGTGTGTCCATTAGAGTGTGGTTGTGGTGACAATGGCATCCATTCACATGGGCTGACATGTGTGCCACACCTAATGTATGTCTACTATATCTGTTGCAGATGGCACTCACTCACCTACACACATGTTCTTACAGCGTCTTTGTGGCACATGTAGTAACATCATGCACATGTAATAGTAATGAGTAGTCAGGGGTTTGCCCCTGTACTATTCAGCGTGTGGCAGATGATGCTTATGGTTAAGTCTCCAAGACCTTCCCTGGTGTACATTGCCTGTCTCACACACACACACTCTCAGGTGGATGTGAAGGTGTACACCTGCACAGCAGCAGCATGTGTATTGTAAGAGAAGGTAATGGTCAGGTGATGGCCTCTGCACCTATTGCAGTCCTCCTCTAGCTGATTGCATGTGCTACAGCTGTGATGGTGTTCCCATAGCCATCCGCATGATAAACACAGTACACTATCTAGGGAAACATGTTATTATCTGGCCATGACGGTTGCTGTGAGTGGTACCTAGATGTGGTGTTCTGACACGGCATCGCAGATGATATCTGGATGTACCTCAATCATTTTCCACAGTGGGAAATAGTCTGACAGGAGGGTGATGTGGCACACAACTACAGCATGTAAGTGCAGCTATGCTGCATTGAGACTACTGCCTGTTTAACATGTGTGTGGTAATGGCTAATCTGCATGTTATAATACAGACATGACAGTACTCTGTTCATGAGGGACCCCCATCTGTAGGGCCATCTGCGAACTGATCAGTGTGTGCAACCATTTGTTTCCAGTGTTTCACACTGAACACACCTCTGTGCACAGCAGAAGCATGGTGTGAGGATTGCAGACAGTACATGATGATAGGGATGTGTTACTGCCATTGCATCCTTGACTGGACATGTGTCACATGAGACAGTGGTATGACTGACTCTGTGTGGGATTCCCAGTGACAAGCCAATGATGGTCAACTGTTCATAGCTGCGGTCACATGTCTACTACACATTGTACAGTTGGCATGCGGTATATATGCATGTGTTGTGCTCCCTCTGCAAATGTATACTATCTGTTGTGTTGGGTTGCTGGTGATATCTATGCATACTGTCGTAGGTAATCCTGTATGCTGTTGTCTATCACTAAGCTATATGTGGGTTTAAAATGCAACATCATAGGCTTAATGGGTTGGTAGGTCCCGGCAGATCCTCCTGTCCCACTTCAGCTGACCATGGCACCAGCCACTAGCACATCTGGGGCCCAGCCATTAACATCAACCTCTGTTGGCTCTGCACCACCTTCTGATGGTACCACCACTGAAAATGGAGCATGTCCCCCTTGGGAGTGGGACCAGACAGGTACATATCTGCTGTTGTACGGTCCCCGATGTGTTGCGTTGGTGGCTACCTAAGGGGTTATGAAGCCAGATACACCAGTTGAATGGCGGAGTGTCACATTTACAGGGTGATGCTGCCCCTCCTAGACAGCCCCCAGCACTGCCTCCTTTGCAGCTATGTAGGTGTAGTTGCAGTTGCCCATGGCTGGGAACCTCCGTCCCATTGTTCCCATGGGCTTTTGAATGCCGAAGACCCATCCCCATCCAGGGTGTATCCCCCCCATGTGTCATATACCAACCCTGTATGCTGTCATTTCTGTGCTCCTACCTATACTCCACGGCCATACCTACACTCCTTTCCCAACATCTGACCCTCACCTACGGACACATAAGGCCATTTGGCTCCTAGGACACCATCTGCCCTATACATAGCTGTCAATTACATGCATGTGTCCACTGGACACATGAAACCCTTGTAATATGCATCATAACATATTACTGTTATCCTCACCCCTGTCCCTCAGATGCACAATCCTGGTATGCACATCACTCCTACATGGTCCAGGTACACGTGAGAAGGACGACCCCATTGCACACAAAACACTACCGGTCCCTCTATGGTTACCCCATTTACCTTTATCATGATGATGATGTTGCACACAGCACATTGCAGGAGTACTGATCACACATAATGATGGGACAGATACTGTTGTGTTAATGTACATTACATGCACAGAGTGATGTATAAGGCCATTGTACAACTATTTGTGTGTATGACTGACACATGTCTGTCTGAAGGAGTCTTGTGATCACATAGAGCAACACCACTACATAATACAGGCGTCGCTGGTGTTTCCTGTTTCATTCATTTGTAATGCTTTGTTGCCACATGGTATGTTCCTGATACATCTCTATATATGTATGTACCTATATGCTGGACATAAACACTCACATGTACATCTACATGATGGGATACATTCCTATACTGTTGAATGACTGCGCAGTATGATATCCTCTGGTTACAGCCTCTTACACTCGATTAACCTCTACATTGCCTAACCAGTGCAATACTCGCATACTGGTAGCCAAACACACTTACACCCGCTCGATCCCACACATGCTAATGCACCGGCATTGGTGTTGGCATCTGTCACTCACACCCCTGGGTGTGAGCGAGGACCACTATATTACCTTGTGATGCCTATTACATCGGACTACATGACTACAGTATTGAGATTGGCTGCCCATTAGGCAACGGCATTGCGTTCGACTTTACAGAATCAGTGGCTTGTCCAGTGACACAATCATATTTGTGTGTACCTCATACAATGTGTTCCCACCTTGTGATGCCTATTACATCGGAATACAAGAATACAGTATCGGGAATGGCTGCCTATTAGGTGACGGCATGGTGTTCGACTGTACGGAATCAGCGTCCTGTCCGGTGAATCATTCATATTTGTGTGCTCCTCTTACAATCTGCTCCCACCTTGTGATGCCTATCACATTGGACTACATGACTACAGTCATAGCCGGCCTTAGGCATAGGCCAACTAAGCGGCCACCTAGGGCACCGCTTTAGTGGGGGCACTTTACCATTATTTATTTGGTGTAGGTAGACCAGGATGGGGGCACTGGGTGGTGCTGTTGTGCCCTCTGCCTAGTGCACCAGTTGACCTAAGGCTACTCCTGACTACAGTATCAGGAATGGCTGCCCATTAGGTGACGGCATGGCGTTTGACTGTACGGAATCAATGGCCTGTCCGGTGAATCATTCATATTTGTGTGTTCCTCTTACTATCTGCTCCCACCTTGTGATGCCTATCACATCAGACTACATGACTACAGTATCGGGAATGGCTGGCCATTAGGCGATGGCATGGCATTAGACT